>NC_041393.1:477546950-477595334 GCF_002162155.2 Triticum dicoccoides | reverse complement strand
TTCTCTCCCTCCTCTGGGAGAGAGTACTCCTCCTCCTTGTCTTTGGAGGAGGAGTCCTCGTCGTCGTCAGACGCCTGATTGCGGGAACTCTTTCGAGTCCCCGCGGCCACCTTCTTGGCCTTCTTCTCCGGCACCACGTACGGTGCCGGAACCAGCAGCCTTGTTAAACGGGCATTCGCTAGGTCTTCTGGCATGGGAGCCGGGCTGATGAGCAGCTTGGCCTTCTCCATCCATTCCTGTCAAAGGAAGAGGCAGAATGAAGCCTCACTAGAGTCAATCTAATTATCACAAGTGTCTCGTAATGGGGTTGAATCACTTACCTCGTCAGTTGGATTCTGCGAGCTGAATCAGCGGTCTTTGGTCGCGAACGTAGGGGCTTCGGCGCCCTTGAACAGCACCCTCCAGGCGCCTTCGTATGTTGTATCGAAGAGCCCGTTTAGCGCCTGGTGCTATTCCGGATTAAACTCCCACAAATTAAATGCCCGTTCTTGGCATGGGAGGATCCGCCGGATGAGCAGGACTTGGACCACGTCGACGAGCCTGAGCTTATTGCTCACCATCTTCTTGATACATGCTCGGAGTCCCGTCACCTCCACCGGATTCCCCCACTGCAAGCCCTTCTGTTTCCAGGAGGTGAGCTGCATGGGGATGCCAGATCTAAACTCGGGGGCCGCCGCCCATGTGGATTTGCGCGGCTCGGTGATGTAGAACCACCCCGATTTCCACCCCTTGACGGAGTCCACGAAGGTCCCTTCTAGCAAAGGGACGTTGGGCAATTTTCCCAACATAGCGCCTCCGCATTCCGCTTGCGTACCCTTCACAACCTTCGGCTTGACGTTAAAGGTCTTGAGCCACAGGCCGAAGTGGGGCCGGATGCAGAGAAAGGCCTCGCACACGACGATAAACGCCGAGATGTTGAGGATAAAGTTCGGCGCCAGATCGTGGAAATCCAGGCCGTAGTAAAACATGAGCCCCCGGACAAATGGATGGAGCGGAAAGCCCAGTCCGCGGAGGAAGTGGGGAAGGAAGACGACCCTCTCATGAGGCTTGGGGGTAGGGATGAGCTGCCCCTCATCGGGCAGCCGATGCGCGATATCGCCGGAAAGGTATCCGGCGCTGCGCAGTTTGGTGATGTCCTCCTCCTTGACGGTGGAGGCTAACCATTTGCCTCCCGCTCCAGACATATTCGGAGAAGGTTGAGGTGAGATGCGCGAGTTCGGGCGTTGGAGCTTGAATTCGCAGGGATGGATAAGCAAAGGAGGAAGAAGGCGTAGGTGAGAAGGTGAATCCTTATCCCTTATATATAGGCGGACAAAACTATGCGTCCCCCGCTAGCCTGGTAAAACTCGCTTGTCTCCCAAGTGCCACCGTTGATGGCGCGGTTGGGTTACCCACGCACGTATTGATGAGAATCCCGGAATAAGGGGAACACGATCTCTGCTTCGACAAGACGTGCCGAAGAAACCGCTTCGCTAAACATGCTGAGGTGGTATAGTAATTCAAACAAAGGCCTGGTGGCGGTGTGATGTCATGCCGCATAATACGTCAGCAGATTGAACTAAGTGTACATTTTATTCTCTCTACGGTGGAATGTGGAATTTATTTTGCAGAGCCGGACACTATCCTGGTGTTCATTATCTTCTCTAGATTATTCAAGGGAGGAACCCGCCTTGCAATGCCGAACATTATGCACGCCGGACTTATCGTCATTGAAGACTGGTTCAGGGGCTACTGAGGGAGTCCTGGACTAGGGGGTGTTTGGACAGCCGGACTATCAATGTCCGCCGGACTCCAAGACTACGAAGATACAAGATTGAAGACTCCGGCTCGTGTCCGAAAGGTACCTTACTTGGCGTGGAAGGCAAGCTTGGCGATACGGATACGTAGATCTCCTACTATTGTAACTGACTTTGTGTAACCCTAGCCCTCTCCGGTATCTATATAAACCGGAGGGCTTTAGTCCGTAGGACAACATACACAACATACAATCATACCATAGGCTAGCTTCTAGGGTTTGGCCTCCTTGATCTCGTGGTAGATCTACTCTTGTACTACCCATATCATCAATATTAATCAAGCAGGAGTAGGGTTTTACCTCCATCGAGAGGGCCCGAACCTGGGTAAAAAACATCGTGTCCCTTGTCTCCTGTTACCATCCGCCTAGACGCACAGTTCGGGACCCCCTACCCGAGATCCGCCGGTTTTGACACCGACAGTCATCATGACACCACCTGTGAAGAAGACAGATCCCATACCAAAGGCTTCATATGGTCCAAAAGCTTCATACAGACCGAGGACTCATCTGAGTCACCCTAACGTCAATGTTTTGCAGGGAAATCATACTCAGACCCATGAATATGAGCGTGTTTCCTCAAACCGCTATGTTCATAGAACAAAGAATTTTTCTGCTTATTCCCATGAGTATTATACACCTCCTGCAAGACTATTTACTAGGGCTCCAAAGCCGAAATTCTCAGATGCTGCACTTAGACTCATTGCTTCTAAGCCACCCCCGAAAATGTGGGTGGTTAAGAAAAATTAACTCTCTTTTGCAGGGAAAGGTCTCCAGCCGGAAATCAAAGGCATCCAAAACTAATGCCGGGGACCTTAAACATCTTGTGGGGCGCAAGATAAAATGCCCAAATGGTCTTACTATGTACTTCGTTCCAGGATTCCTTGATACTCACCCTATCAATCCTAACCAAGATCTGAATTTTCATGTTCCACTTGTTCGTCAAATGTTTATGCTTCATAACTCGCTTGATGAAGCCTATCCCCCCAAACTGCACTATAGGCTACGACACCTCATACTTCAGAATGGATTATGGACAGTGGATGCACTAACCACATGACGGGCGATCGAAGTCTTCTGATGGATTCAACGCTACGTCCATCAGACAAAAGTCACATCACATTTGCTGACACTGTTAAAAGCAAGGTATTGGGTCTAGGCAGAGTTGCTATGTCAAGGGATCAACACATGGATAAAGTGATGCTTGTTGAATCCCTTGGTTTCAACTTAATGTCTGTCTCAATGCTTTGTGACTTAAACATGATTGTGCTATTTGGAAAATATTGATGCCTTGTACTAATGGAATCTGACAAGTCTCTAGTCTTTGAAGGGTATCGGAAAGACGATCTATCTATGGTAGATTTCTCAGCAGGACCACATATGGCCGTATGTCTTCTAGCAAAGGATTCGGAATGCTGGCTCTGGCATCGAAGGCTAGGGCATGCTGGCATGAAGAACTTGCACACTCTCGCGAAGAAGAAGCATCTCGTGGGCATCGAAGGCATCAAGTTCAAGAAGGACCATCTATGTGGCGCCTGCGAAGCTGGAAAGATGACTAGGGCCAAGCATCCCTCGAAGACAATCATGACTACATCTCAACCCTTCGAGCTGCTTCACATGGATCTATTCGGCCCGACTCACTACTCTACTCTCAATGCTACTGCTTGCCTCTATGGCTTCGTAATTGTTGATGATTACTCTAGATATACTTGGGTGCGCATAATCCTCTACAAGACTGAAGTGCGGGATGTCTTCAGACGATTTGCCAATCGTGCCATGACGAACTATGGCGTCAAGATCAAGCACATCAGAAGCGACAATGGCACTGAGTTCAACAACACTGGCCTCGACCTCTATCTGGATACACTTGGTATCACACATGAGTTCTCTGCTCCTTATACACCTCAGCAGAATGGCATCGCCGAGCGCAAGAACAAAACTCTCATTGAGATGGCCTGAATGATGCTTGATGAGTACAAGACTCCACGGAAGTTCTGGCCTGAAGCCATTGACACTGCTTGCCACATCATCAACCAAGTTTATCTTCACAAGCTTCTGAAGAAAACATCCTATGATCTCCTAACTGGTAAGAAGCCAAATGTAAGCTACTTCAGAGTATTTGGTGCTAGGGGCTGGACCAAGGATCCACATCACACTTCAAAATTTGCACCGAAAGCACATGAAGGTTTTATGCTTGGTTATGGAAAGGATTCGCACTCCTACAAAGTCTTCAACCTCTTTCACCATAAAGTGGTTGAGACTGTGGATGTGCGGTTCGATGAAACTAACGAATCGCAAAGAGAGCACCTGCCAAATGTGCTAGATGAAGTACCTCCAAGTGAATCTATCAAGCAGATAGGAATTGGAGATATCATACCCTCTGAGAATCAATCTGCAGAGGAACTTGTCATTTCTGCACCTAATCAACCTGAAGACAATGCTGAGCCTGAAGAAAATTCCCCAAATGATGACACTGATCAGCAAGAGCAAAATCTTCGTCCTGCTCATCCTCGTGTTGCAAATGAAGTTCAGATTGAGAAGATAATTGAAAGCTTGAATGCACCTGGTCCACTCACTCGTTCAAAAGCAACTCAAAGAGCAACACAGCTAACCAACTTCTGTGGGCATTTTGCATTTGTCTCAATCTCTGAATCCAAGAAAGTTGATGAAGCCTTCATGGAACTTGAATGGATTCAAGCTATGCAAGAAGAGCTTCAATAGTTCGAGCTGAATAATGTGTGGCAATTGGTCAAGTGTCCTGATCCTCGGAAGCACAATATCATTGGCACCAAATGCATATATCGCAACAAGCAAGATGAGCATGGTCAAGTGGTCAGAAACAAAGCTCGTCTCGTTGCGCAAGGTTACACTCAAGTGGAAGGAATTGACTTCGATGAAACATTTGCTCCGGTGGCAAGACTTGAAGCCATTCTCATACTGCTAGCCTATGCAAATCATCACAACATTCTTCTGTATCAAATGAATGTAAAAAGTGCTTTTCTCAATGGAAAGATAGAAGAAGAAGTATATGTCGCACAACCTCCAGGCTTTGAAGATCCAAAACATACTGATATGGTATACAAGCTCAACAAGGCACTGTATGGTCTCAAACAAGCCCCTCGTGCTTGGTATGACACGCTCAAAGACTTCCTGAAGAGCAAAGGCTTCAAACCTGGTTCACTAGATCCTACACTCTTCACGAAGACATATGATGGTGAACTATTTGTGTGTCAAATCTATGTGGATGACATTATCTTCGGCTGCACCAACAAGAAATACAGTGATGAATTTGGTCACATGATGCAAGTGCAATATCAAATGTCCATGATGGGCGAGCTGAAGTTCTTTCTGGGTCTTCAAATCCGTCAGCAACACAACGACATCTTCATATCACAAGAAAAATATCTCAAAGATTGCCTGAAGAAGTTAGGAATGCAAGATTGCAAAGGATACACGACGCCAATGCCAACCAAAAGTCATCTTGGTCCCGACGACAATGGTAAAGAGTTCGATCAAAAGGTATATCGCTCCATGATTGGTTCTTTGCTTTACTTATGTGCATCTAGGCCAGATATAATGCTTAGTGTTTGCATGTGTGCCCGATTCCAAGCGGCACCAAACGAATCGCATCACTTAGCTGTGAAGCAAATTCTTCGATATTTGTCTTACACCCCAACACTAGAATTATGGTATCCAAAGGGCTCAGAGTTTGATCTAGTTGGATTCTCAGATGCTGATTATGCTGGTGACAAGGTTGATCGCAAGTCCACATCAGGCACATGTCACTTTATGGGACGATCTCTTGTCTGTTGGTCTTCAAAGAAGCAGAACTGTGTATCCCTCTCTACTGCTGAATCTGAATACATTGCTGCTGGATCCTGCTGTGCTCAGCTTCTCTGGATGAAGCAAACTTTAAAAGACTATGGTATCCATCTGAAGAATGTGCCTCTCTACTGCGATAATGAGAGTGTTGGGGGTTGGGTGCGACATATGCCAAAGGATGGCTTATCATGGTGGGAGCGAGTAGAACATCCCCGATGCCTGGAAGCGGGATGAGGCGTAGACACGAACGCCGGCGTACTTTACCCAGGTTCGGGGCTCTCCCAGGAGATAACACCCCTAGTCCCGCTCTACGGGGTCTCCGCATGATCACTAAAGGCACAAGTGATACAAAGTTGCTCCTTGAGCTGTATGCTAGAGGTAGGAGAAGGCAAGGCTTGCACTCCCCTGCTCTAGGAATGTAGCTAGGTATAATGGGGTGGGAACCCTTTGCATGGGTTCCCTGGGGGGTTTATATAGGCCTACCCCCCAGGGGTACAATGGTAATCCGGCCGGCTGCTAGGCCAGGCTGTCAGCATCTCCGGCCTCCGGATTCTTCGCCGACTACTAGGGCCCGCCGCCTGGTGGGCCCCGCCGACTGGTCTGGTATGGAGCCGACAGGCCGCTCCCGCCGCGGGCGGGTCTGGTTGGTGGCTGCTCACTGTAGCCGTGCTGCTGATGACGCTGGCTTGGTAAGCTCAGTGTGGCTACAGTCCCGCCGCTTGGTGGAAGATCATTGTAGCCACACATGGTCTCATCAGGTTAATGGTGCGCTAGCTTCGAGAGAGGGGACGGCCGCCTGCTGGGGGCCGACCCTCTTCTGGTTCGATTGGTTCGGCGTGCGCCCTCTTCTGGGATGTCACTGCCCGGTAGGGCCCGCAGTCTGTGGGCCATACCGACAGGCCGTCGTGGCAAGCAGGGCTCCGCCTTCCCAGAGTGATGTCAAGGGAGAGTGGCAACAGTGCCACGCCATGCAGAGATCTCTGCCCGTACGAGACACTGTGGCCATGCCAATCCCAAGATTCGGGGGTGAGGGCTTCACTGTAGCCACGCCCCATCTTGTCCTCTCGATGGGGGCACAAACTCTGAGGGTGCGCGGTGGCCGCCTACACAAACCCTAGAGGACGGCTGGCTGGAGCCGGCCGCTCGTGATGCCGTCTGCTGGTGGGTGGCCGCCCTCTGGTGGCCGGCCGTTGATCTAGCCGGCCCCCAGAGGGCGGAGCTTCAGCTTGGGGCGCAGCAAGGCGAAGCTGGCCCAAAGTCTTGATAAATCCAGGGGCTCGGGTGAGCCTACCCATGGCCCATTACTCTGATAGTAGTCCTCGAAGCCGGTGAGGCGTTGTGGTCGAGGGGCCGCGAAGTCTCGGCGGCTTCCCCCCTCACTGAGCTCCGGGAGAGCGTTGATCCGCCTTACGGTTGGCCGACTGCTGAAGCCGGCTTTGTCTAGGCGGGGCTGTTGGTCGATTTTGAACTCCAAGGCAGGAAAACAAGCGGCGTGCCTGCTATGTTTCCAGGGCCACCGCCCGCCGCAGACACGCCACGCGGCGCACGCCAGCCCGGCCAGCCTGCCACCCCACGCCCCTGATGGGACGTGATAGTGGGCCGGGCCCGCCACTACCGCGCCTCGGCACCCGGGCGGATCTGCTGTGCTGAGGGGGGGTGGTTGTAATTCCCACGACCACTCGAGGCGTGGTGAATGCGCGTGGTAACTGGGGGGTCGTGGGGTCGTGGGTGCAGTTAATCCCACGACCCACGCCCTGCCCCTCGGCTTCATAGCCCGAGGGCTGTAAGTAGGGGGGAGGGAGGGGTGCAGCAAAGCCTGCATGCCCCCTCCCACTCTCTCTTCTTCCTATGTTCTTTCCCCCATAGCTGCCGCTGTCGCTCCGTGCCACGAGGTGCCGCCGCCGTTCATTGCCGACGCACCCCTCCTCCTCACGCGGCCCGCCCGAAGCCATGGCGCGCGAGAAGGGTAGCGATTGGGAGGGGTCGACAGTGATCGAGGATCACATCTCCTTCCTCCATGATACGCCCCGGATGCCCAACGCGGCATTCGTCAAGGCGCGGGTGCCGCCGGAGGAGGAGATCTTGCCGGCGCCAAGGGGAAACGAGTGGGTCGTCTTCCGCTCGCACTTCCTCCGCGGCTTCGGCCTTCCGGTTAGCGGCTTCCTCCGCTCCGTCCTCGACTTCAACAACCTCCAACCTCATCATCTTACGCCCAACGCCGTGACCTTGCTCTCCGCCTTCATCATGGCGTGCAAAGGCTACATCATCATCCTCCCCACGCTCGAGCTGTGGGGAGCGTTCTTATACAGGAAGCTCGGCACCTCCACCAAGGATACGGTGACCAAGTGCGGCGGGTTCGTCGCCGTGCGCCGGCCGGCATAATGGAACACCTTCCCCGTTATCAAGCTGGTGCATTCTATGAAGATGTGGCAGCAGTCCTACTTTTACGTCGAGAACGTCGACCTGGCTGACGACTGCATCCACTTGCCGGCCTATGAGGCCGGCCCTCCCACTGGGGCTCGGCCCAACTGGGGCTACAAACCGAAGCCGGTGTCGCCGGAAGCAGCGGCCGCCATCGGCCGACTCCGGGTGCTCCAGGAGTCGGAGGGCCTCGTGGCCTCCAACCTCCTCATCTCCTTCGCCGAGCACCGGGTTCTCCCGCTCCTGGGCCACCCTCATCCAATCTTCCGGATGAGTGGGCACCGCGACCCCAGCCGGCTGTGCATGAAAGAGATGCCGACTGCCGAGGTCGCACGGATGGTGAATGAGATCTCCGACCTCAAGGTGTCGGAGGCAGAGTGGCGGTACAGGAAGCAGCCGTACTCACGCGATGATCCGCCGCCTGCCATAAGTTTCTTCATCTCTTCCTTTACTCTGTCTTTCAGTCTTGTTCTTGTCGTGATGCAACCCCCTTCTGGAGTGTAGATTTATATGTCCGAGGCGACGTCCGCCATCGTGGGGCTGGGTGGTGACTATCTGCCGGACAGGGCGGTGAGCGACTTGGAAAATCCCGACTTGGGGGCGGCTGCCCTGGCGGACGACACAACACGCGGCGGTGGCGGCGGAGCAGGAGGCTCCGAGGAGGACGGAGGCGTGGAGACTTGGCCCGACGACGATGAAGATGAGCCACGCCCCACCCGGAGCACTGCCAACACCAGCGTAGGCCCCTCTACTAGGCCGCCCACCCGTGGCGGCAAGCGTAAGCAGAGGCATGGCGCTGCCATGTTTGGCAGCGCCCCGAAGAAACCCAAGAACCCGGCCGCAGCGACCAGGTGAAAAGAAGCCGCGGCCAAGGTAGCCAAGTATCAGAGGCAGCCGAAGGTGCCAGTCATGGTGTCGGCATAAGTATTCTTTCCTGTTTTCCGTCTTTTCGCCAATCCGGCCTAAAAAACTTTTCTGACTTGTCTTCTTATTTTAGGGACCCCTGACTCTCGAGAAGTCGGGTGCCGCCTCGGTCATCAGGTCGGCGGCGATCTCCTCCACCAGCCGGCGAATTGACCCGGCTGCCGACCTCTGGGAGGCGACGGAGCGGAACGCGCGGGAGGCATGTGAGGAGGAAGCCGACCGTCTGGCGAAGGCGGAGGCGGACAGGGCCGCTGCAGCCACGGAGAGGAAGCTGGTGCAGGCGGAGGCCAGAGCCGCAGAAAGGGAGCGGCTCGCGGAGGCTGCACGTCGCCAGGAGCCGCTGCTCGTGACACCTTTGAACACTGCACCACCTCCGCCAGAGTTTGAGGCGACAACCGGGGGAGCCGGCGACGAGCAGCCAATCCGGGAGCGGGAGGACGGGGACGTGGCCATGCCGGACGTCATTGTGCCGCCGCCGCAACCGACTAGCGGGACGCAGGACGAGCAGCCGGCCACGCCGCCGGTGCCACCGGTCGGGGACACGGTGGTGATGGACCTGATTCCTGAAGTCCGCACACCCACGCGCCACCGCCTTGAGAAGGCGGCCTCAGCACCACGGCCGCTGGAGGCCGGTGCTACGTGCTCATTGGTCCCCGACACCGAGGCGACCAGCACCGCGCCTGCTGGCTGGATACACGGGGACGGGACGGCACCCTGAACCAGGCGTCCCTCGACATCCAGGGAAAACTCCGGGCTCAAGCCGAAGCCCTTAAACGCTGCAACGAAGCCTTCCTGGAGTCACAGGCAGCCATCCGCGTAAGTTTCCTTCGCTTTCCTTTTTTCCTTGATCTTCTTGCTTTCTTCGTGGGGGCGCGCTAGCGCACCCACTGGGTGTAGTCCCCAAGTTTCGGGCCGGCTGCTGAGCAGGCGGTCCGGAACTTTAACTTGTATGTGCCAAATGTTGACTTTGTCCGATATCCCCTCTGCAGGACTACCACAATCTTCGTGCAGTCACCTTAAACTCAAGGAGTAAGGGAGCTAGAGACACAGACCGCCCATCTGACCGAGAGCCGGAGTAATCCCTGAGTTCCCTTCTTCGCGGGGGCGCACTGGCGCACCCGCGGGCTGTAGTCCCCGAGGTTCGGGCCGACTGCTGACCAGTCTGGCTGAATATCCCCAGTGTTTCTACCTTTGTTAATTACTTCTTCTCTGCGGGGGCGCGATGGCACACCCGCGGGCTGTAGTCCCTGAGATTCGGGCCGACTGCTGAGCAGTCGGGCGGGATCTCCCCGGCCACTTCGTCCCGCTTTGTCTTTTTTGTCTGATGCTCTTTCTTCTTTTCCCTTTTTTCAGAGGCCAATGCCGCCTTGCAGTAGCAGCTGGGAGAAGCCAACACCACTCTGCGCGGCAAGGAGGCGGAGTGCAGCAAGCTGACCGAGGAGCAAGACCGGCTGGTCGCCAAGCTCGTCGAGCAGACGAAGGCCCTCAAGATAGCCCAGCGGGAGGCAAAGGCAAAGGAGACCGATCTCCTCGCCAAATTTGAAACCGAGCGCGCCGCCTGGGCCGACAAGGAGGCGCAGACGATGGCCTGCTTCAGCAGCATTGAGGACTTGGTCGATGGTGAGTTTTATTCTTCTTGTTCATTGTCTTGAGCTGTCGGCTTTTGTCTAAGCTGGCTGCTTGTTTCTGACTTTGTTTTTCCTTGCCTTCTGCCCGAGCAGATTTCTTCCCGGGTAACTCCGTTGCCGCGAACCAAGTCATCGAGGCCCAGCGCGAGGAGCGGAGGGAGGAAGGTGCGCAGATCGCTGCTGACGCCCCCGGACCCTCAATGAGCAGATCCTCAGCATCCAGGCTCGTCTTCGTCCTGCCCATTAAGTGCTGCGCCGTCTTCAGCGCGTCAGGACCCAGGCGATTTCTGCCCTTTGGTCAGGCTTGCCGGCTCCACGCACTCCAAACCGGACTGCCGACTGGCTGGAGGTGGTGGCCGGCCGCTTGGAGGCCTGGAAGGGCTCTGCAGCCCGGGCAGGAGCGCGTCGGGCCCTTGAGTTCGTCAAGGCGTGGTATCCTAGGCTAGATCTAGCCCAGTTAGCCACATTTCGGATGGAAGCGCAGGAGGAGCTGGCGGCGGTGGAGGCCGAGCTTATTAATAGGGCGGTGGCGATCACCGACTTCACCGACACCAGCATCTTTGTTCCGGAGGTGGTTGAGAAAGCCACCGAAGTGCCGCAGGAGTGGCTCGGGCTGAACCCGGAGGACAGCGAGGACTCGGCCGAAGTCATCGACTCCAGCGATGATGGGGAGGAGGGGGAGGACGAGGAGGAGGAGGAGGAGGAGGAGGAGGAGGAGGAGGAGTAGGATAGCGACATCGACATGCCGGAGGCTGGTGCAGATGATCAGCCCCACCCCACTGGGCCTCAAGCAACAACCCGCGCTCCAAAGCGCCGACTGCTACTGGGGGCGGCCAGGTGGTGACCGACCAGCCGCCCGTTCCTCCGACAGACGCCACCGACTCCGTCATCCAGCCCTCCATCGTCCCGACTGGCGCCGCTGGCTCTAGTGCCTAGCCGGAGCCGTCTGCCGCGCCAACCGGCGCAGCTGACTCCGTCATCCAGCCGGAGCCGCCTGCTGCACCAACTGGCACTGCCGACCCCAGCGTCCAGCCGGAGCCGCCTGCCGCACCAACCAGCGCAGCTGATTCCGTCATCCAGCCGGAGCCGCCTGTTGCACCAACTGGCACGCCGACCCCAGCGTTCAGCCGGAGCCGTCTGTCGTACCAAGTGGCGCCCTCGACCCCAGCGCCCAGCCGGAATCCTCCGCTGCTCCCTAGGGTGTTTATCTTTTTCTTTTCCTGCTTGCTTGGTCTGGACATCTTTATTAAATTCGCACAATTCCACCCGGGGGGTGTATATCAAACTTTGCTGAATGCCGGCCAATGGGCCTTTATCTATGTAAATATTCTATCGCAACTTTATGCTTTGTTTTGCTAACATCTAACTTTTCTTGCCTATACTCCTTGCTTTTTTCCTTTGCTGCCCTCCCTTAGCTATCCTCTTGCCAGCCAAACAGCCGCTCTGCGGACTGTGGCTGGTTTGAGTACTTAGCTTTTTGCAGGAGGGCAAGTACTTAACCGTTTGGAGGTTTTGGCAAGGGAGGTAGAAGCCGGCCGGACGGCTGCTCGGCAGCCGGCCGGGCAGGTATGGTGCCGGCCTCGACTATATGCGTTTTTTCCTTAACCATTTTTCATGCGGGCACTGTCTTGCCGCCCCTGCCCGCCATGCAGTCGCTCTGCAAGCTGTGGCTTTTGACAGAAGAAGTTTTAGGTGCCAACACATTACTTGTCCGGCTGCAGGAGGTGGCATATAGTAGAAGGCGGCAAACCCCCGGGCCGACTGGTCGACCCTGTGTCAGGCGGAAATAATAACAAGGCACACTCATGAGCATAACATTTATCACATAGATAAAAGGAGGACAGTCCCCGAGTTCGTCTCAGGGGACCCGGAGTCTTTGTACATAATACAAAAGGTAGCGTGATACATACTGCTTTCAACTGTAAAATCTCCGAAGGAGGTTTGCATTCCATGGCCTCTCTGTCTCCTTGCTCGAATCATCTCTTTTGCGTGCTCTGGGCTTCTAAGCGTCGATCAGATAGTAGGAGTCATTGCCCAGCACCTTGCTGATGATGAAGGGGCCTTCCCAAGGCGCCGAGAGCTTGTGCTGGCCGGCTGTTCGCTGGATCAGCCGGAGCACAAGGTCTCCCTCTTGGAAGGATCTTGGCCTCACCTTGTGGTTGTAATATCGGTGCAGACTCTGCTGGTAGATGGCGGACCGGCTGAGCGCCAACAGTCGGCCCTCTTCCAGCAGGTCGACACCGTCTTCTCGTGCCTCCTTGGCGTCTGCCTCGGTGTACATGGTGACTCGCGGGGAGTCAAAGTCTATGTCCGTCGGGATGACGGCTTCAGCACCATAAACAAGGAAGAAGGTCGTGAAGCCGGTCGACTTGTTCGGAGTTGCACGCAGGCTCCAGAGGACGGCCGGCAGCTCATCGTGCCAGCAGCCGGCCGAACGCTCAAGAGGCTCAACTAGTCGGGGCTTGATGCCGGATAAGATGAGGCTGTTTGCTCGCTCAACCTGGCCGTTTGACTGCGGGTGGGCAACAGACGCTAAGTCCAGTCGGATGCCCTGCATCGCGCAGAAATGAGCCAAGGCTCCTTTGGCAAAGTTTCTGCCATTGTCGGTGATGATTCTATGCGGTATGCCGTATCGAGTGGTGATGTTGGCGATGAAGTGTCAGGACCCCGACTCAATGCCACATCGATCTAGCATGTAACACCTCATATCACTTTGCGGCCTCACGCACGGTATTCCCACGGGGGTTGCCTTACCTTTGCCCGGGACCGTTTGCGCCTTTTGGCACACGTATATGATAGTGTCGCTAGCATCCATATGATAAGGAGCCCGGGCTGACATGGCTAGTCGCAAACCCAAAGTGGCACAGACTTACAGGGACAGGCATCAATGACCCAGCATCGAACGTGTCGGTCATCAGCGAGTGAATCCAGGCTGTAGCACTGGGCTAGCAGGACTCCGGTGAACCGGGCTGTAGCGGGCTAACAGGACTCCGGTATTCATCGCGTGACATTTCCCCGAAGGGACAGACATAGGAACGAAGAAGGACACATGCCGGCCAGCCTAAGTGTTCCGGAGCAGTAGCAAGCTACCATGGCTCGATGGAAACACTAGGAGACATTTCCCGGTAAGAGAGGCTACTAAAGATAAACAACTAGATGGTCAGATCCCACACATACCAAGCATTTCAATAACATACACACAATATGCTCGATATGTGTAAATACAACATGGCATCACAACATGACTCTACGACTCAAGTAATTATTCATTAGACTCCGAGGAGCGAGATATTACAAACATGAGTCTCATGACCCAACATTCAGAGCATACAAATCAAAGCACAAGCGGAAGCTATCATGTCTGAGTACAGACATATATAAATGAAAAAGGCTGAGAAGCCTGACTATCTACCAGATCCTGCCGAGGGCACAAGATCGTAGCTGAGGTAACAAGCTAAACGTCGAAGTCCATGCGGAACTACTAGCGAGACCGAAGTCTCTCTGCAAAAACATAAAATAGGCAAACGTGAGTACAAATGTACCCAGCAAGACTTACATCAGAACTAACTACATATGCATCATTATCAACAAAGGGATGGTGAGGTTTAACTGCAGCAAGCCAGCTTTGACTCGGTGGCTATCCTGATCTACTGTTGCAATAAACTCTTTTGAGGTGGCGCACACGAGTCCACATATTCACCATATCAATACACCACTATGGATCCGCTCCCGTCTCCCTACGAGAACGCCATCCATAGCACTCACGCTTATCTTGCGTATTTTAGAGTATCCACTTTCACTTGTCTATGAACTGATATAAGCAACCTAGAAGTCCTTTTCCGCGGACACGGCTATTCGAATAGATGATGTTAACCCTGCAGGGGTGTACTTCTTCACACACGCTCTCACCACTTACCGCCGTTTACACGACATGTACTCGGCAACCTTCAAGCGGAAGCCCAACGTGGGTGTCGGCCACGGCCTGCCTAAACACTCAAGTCTCTAGTCCAGGTTTATCGCCTATTCGGGTTCCATCCATGAGGAGATCCGACCGGAGTTTCGCTCACAGCCCCAAACGATGTGAACAGGGTTCCCGAGACACCAAACGGGCGCCCGGTACACCGTGCCACGTGCCTACCGCATCACAGCCCACCCCTACGGTCAGCGATGCGCACGGCCTCCAGCATACTACAAACACCAGAAACTACTTGCAACTCCTGGACAGAGGACAAGGGTGATCAAGAAGCCGAGAGGGTCCATTGGTTTCGGGCCCAATGCGTGGTAGTAGCTGAATCATGGATCACAAACACAGAACTCAGTTCCTGAGGATGGCTGCAATGAGACAACCCACCATGTACTCCTACATGGCCTCTCACCGCTACCTTTACCAAATCGTGTTCACACGCTTAGCTCACACACCGTAGGACATGTTCACACACCTCTGATTCATCCCGGATGAATCAGACCTGACTCAACTCTAAGCAGTAGCAGGCATGACAAACAAGCATGAATGAGTAGGCACAACAGGGCTCAAACAACTCCTACTCATGCTAGTGGGTTTCATCTATTTACTGTGGCAATGACAGGTCATGCAAAGGATAAAGGGGTTCAGCTACCGCAGCAAGTAACAGTTGAATCGTTGTTGTCCTAATGCAATAAAAGAGAGCAGGAGCGAGAGAGTAGGATTGTATCGGAATGAACAAGGGGGTTTTGCTTGCCTGGCACTTCTGAAGATAATATAGTTCTTCATCGGTGTCATCGAATTCATCGTCGGAACATCGTCTATCAGGAGGGAACAGATACCGGCAACAAAGAAGAAATACAATCAATGCAATGCACAATATGATGCATGCTATGACATGGCAATATGAATGTGTTTTGGGCTAATGCACCTAGCTACAGGTTAAATGGGGCTGGTTTGAACACTAGGTTCAAATTCAAACTCCATATGTGAGAGTTTAAATGCCATTTAATTGATTTGTGCTAAACAAGAGCTATAAGTTGTTCTAACATGCATGAAAATGGTACAGATGGATAGATTGAATTTTTTTGATAATTTTTCATATATAAATTATTTAATTTTGAGTTACGGTTGAATTTCTATGAATTTTAGAAGTTTATACAATTTTCTGGAATTTCCTGAATAATAATAAATCCAGAAAATGATTTAACTGCGTCAGCCTGACGCCAGCATGATGTCAGCGAGTCAACGGCCAGGTCCAGGTCAAACCTGACGTGCAGGGTCCACATGTCAGTGACACAGGAACTAATCCCGGTCAAACCCAGCGCTGACTGGGGTTTGACCAGGGGTGGGGCCCACTGTCAGTGGATGTAGGTTGTTTAACTAGCTGGGTTAGCTCCTAATGACGGAGCCACGTCAGCTCCCGCCGGAGTTTCGCCGGCGGTGACCATAGAGCATGGCGGGGGCACGCCGGACTTGCGCTAGGGGCATCGGATTCGCGCGCTGAGGGCACCGGGGCGTAGCCCGGGCTCTCCCGCATCTGATGGGGTAGGTGGGAGGCTGCGGGGACGTCGGGGCTCGCCGGAACGGAGCTCGCGGCGGCGCCGGAGTTCGGGTGGTAACGGGCGCGAGGCCCTGGTGGGGTTTTGGACAAGCTGAGCTGCGCATGGGCTTCCTGTGAGCCCCACGAGCTCAAAGCCGTGCTCGGACGCGACCGAAACAAGCCATGGCCGTGGCGGCAACATGGCCGGCGGCAGCGAGCTCCGGTTGCGGTGAGACGGCGGGTACAGCATGGGGGCGAGCGAATGGAGAGAGGGAAAACAGAGAGGAGCTCACGGCGGTTGCGACGGTGGCCTCGGGAAGCTCGGGGAGGGGCTGGAGTCGGCGGGGCGACGATGGGGATCCACGGCGGCCGGAGGCGGAGATGGCGACGACGATGGCTCCACGGGGCGCTTCGGCTTGTGTTGCTCGGCGAAGGGCTTCAGCGCAAGGAGGCGGAGCTTGTGGGCTAGTCGGGGAAGCGAGGGAGAGGCGGTGGCCGCGGCAGCAGCAAGCGGCGGCGACGGCAGCGTTTGCTAGCGGAAGAACAGAGGAGGGGGAGAGTGTTCGGGGAAGAGAGAGGGAGCAGCGAGGGAGGAAGAGGAGCGAGGGGACACGAGGCGTCGTCGTGGCGTCGCTAGGGAGGCCGGGGGAAGCAGGAGGTGGCGTGCGGTGGCCGTGCGCGCGTCGGCACGCGCTCATCCTCCTGGCAAAGGCGGAAGGCGACAGAGAAGGAGGCGGTGGTGGGCTGGGCCGCTGGAGGAGCTGGGCCAGGTAAGTGGGCGCCAGGTAAGTGGCTGGGCTTCTCTTTTTTTTTATATTTCTATTCTGTTTTCTATTTAATTGCCACTGAATTCAAATTCAAACAAATTTGAAAACAGTGCCAAAACTCCCCTGGATAATTTTAGGTCACTTAAGGTCTAGTCCTCATAAACATAAAATATCTCAGGGCATTTGAAAATATATTCATTATATATTATGAATATAACTCCAAATTCAAATAAAATATTGATTTAAAATCAGAACCCAAATTATTCCTTAGAAATGTCCCAAAATTTTGGTTTGATTTATAACTCTTGCCAAAATTGTCAGAGCTATTTCTAGGGCATTTTGGATTTACTGATTGCAATTTTAGGGTTTCTTGCCCCTTTATTAAAATGATTTCCGAGGCTTTCAATTTCCTCATTTCAACTTTCAAAAATTTAACATGATGCACAGATGGAAGCAAGCATAGGTCAGGCCAGAACTAGGGATGTGACAACTCACCCCCACTACACAAGAATCTCGACCCGAGATTCAAGTGTAGGGTAAGACGAAGGGGAAACGCAAACTAGTATAATCTTCATGATCCAGGGTGCATTCCATAAGAGTGTTGATTTGATCACCATCATTATCTTGATGTCTTGCTCCGAGAACTCCAACCAACATGACAACGAGAGGAGAAGGGAACTCTAGAAGGATCAATCTTCTCGAAGGTCGAACAACTCAGGATTAACTCTCGGAATGATACATAGCAACATCTCTCGAGCTGAGAGACGAAGCACACCTCTAGAGGAATGGAGTGGAACAGATGATGAGGGTTCACTAGGTAGACAACAATTCCAGACTTAGGAATGTGGTGATCGGTTGTCAACGTAGTGAGGAGTTGAATTGCCATGATACCATAATGATGCACCTTAGGGAAGGTGACTCGTAGAAATATCCCCTTAAGTGGCAAAAAGAATTACCTTTGATTCAAAGATCATTGAAACTCTTTAAACCAGCCTAAGGCAATTCTCGAGCGATCGTTTGGAGAGGGTCGGTAGAATGGCATACTCAGACTTGGATGATGTGGATTACCTTGTTGAAGACAACGTCATAGATGATTTTTGCTTATCAGCGGAAATGGAAGAGACCCATGGTAGGATGGCCCATTAGCGGTGCAAGCTGGGAACAAAATGCAAATGCTGGGAATGATTCTGGTAACTGGGGAAGGACCCAACAATAGAGAGTGAATTCACTGTTTGAAAAGGTCATAGCATTGTCGAGGAAACTGAGAGGAATCCCAGTTAGTGCCGATGATAACACGTAGCGCTTGTGCGTGCTCTCAAGAACTTGAGCATTTCCACAATCATCAAGGTTTTATCAACATCCGTGTCAAGGATCCTGGCAACACAACGTACTACCACGATGAATACTGACGGACGATGCAGATGCAAAGGAAGATAACACTTTCTCAGATTTCACCTTAGCGAGGCCAAGGAAATAAAATCTGGATGATCGACCGAGAGACATTTAGCACTCCGCTTCTAATGTTCTCCTTGATGTACTAGCGTATCACATTCCTTGAAATGGTCTGGTATCTAGAACATCAAGTATAGGTCGGACTTCGAGATCTCAAAAATCCATAAGGGTCAACTAGGGAGTAAATCCTACGAAATCCCTATGGGGAGGTGGCCAACTTCCTCAAATCAAGATACTACAACAGGAGGTCTTCCGGCTGGGTGTGTTGGCCACGACATCCACTTTACCGGTTATAGCGAGACCAATATTATAGTTCTTGGGAAATGTTCCAACCATCACATCTGCCTGAGATTCAGATCTGGTTGGTGTCAGAATATTCCAGACTCATCAAGTCTAGAAAGAAAAATGAAAGTTTACAGCACAAATCGACGAGACGGCGTTGTGAGATTCTCGGGGAATGAACTACGGCAGTAAGCTCCAAGACATGAGTTGGTTCTGCTACAAACATGTGAACACGTTGTCCCAGACAAGCATGGCCACGTAGTAGTCTTATAATTAAACACTACCGAGTTCCGGTGGGGAACCATCATCGAGGATATCGAAGTCCTTGCATAGGGTATACTCTTAAGAAGGAGCTTCTTCTCCTTGAACAAATCAATCAGTGGCTTGGTGTGCTCGGGACACATATGGAATGAAGGTTGCAAGTCTCCAGACCACAAAATACTTCGCACGTGTGCATGACTGACTTGCGATGATTCCAGAGGAAGCAAAACTAACTTTCTCAAATTCATGGCGGCAACTTTCACGAAATGCACGTGTATAAGAGGAAGTCACTCCTTTCGTCAAACAAATACTTCATGAGCTGGCATGAAGAAAATGCTTCAAAAGTTTCCAACACTAACTTATTGTCCAACAAGATCTTGGAAAAGATAAAATGATGTTGATGGGCTCAACAACAATTCATTGAAATTTCCATGAAGATGGAATTCCCTAATTATGTGAACAGGTGATAGCATTGGTCAGACCCATAAGATATAATGGTGTATGCTCGAGGAACAACCACGAGTAAGACAACATTATGAATATCGTTGGTTCTGATTTGATTTGACGATAGCCCATACTCAAATCAAAGGTTTGGGTAAGATAATAGATCCAACAATTGATCACGAGGATCAACCAATAAAGATATCATCTTTCTTCAACACACACTGCACAAGAATATCCCTTTGGAACGAACTAAGTCAGACAAGCTTTTATCTTCCAACTCTCCAAGTTGTTGTCTAGCTTAACCAACTAGCTCAGGGATATCTAACACCGATCTTGGAGAGAGGGTGGTTCACAAGAAACCAACTTGATCACGAGCTCAACATAGCGGTCAGGTGACAACCTGGTAATACTTCCGAGAAGATCTTCAGAAAATCACGAACCACCGGTATGTTACTAAGCTTGAGAACAATCTTGCTTTTCAGGGCAAGACGATATAATCAAATGAGTGAGGACTTGACAAGATCCTAACTCATCAATCGAAGGGTGCACCAAAATAAGGACTAGGTAGCACGATCAGTCTTAGAAGGATGATTCAAAAACCAACATGCTAAGAATGAAATTATTATCCTTTAACTACCAAGCAATGAGGTTGCTGGGAGTATTGATTTCACACATCACAATTCATTTGTCGGTATCCCGGTTGCATCAACACGAGGGCCGAGGAATGACTAATGATGGTGAGAAGTATCACTACGTCAAAATTCATGAGAGTTGGTGCAGTTCTCATGACAATTCTGACATAAAGGGGGTAATACTCCAAGGTAGAACAGAACCAAAAGCTGGATTGGCATTTGATCTGCGGAATACAACTACTTTGACCCAATCCTAGATATGGATGAGGTACTGGAGTTTGTTTCTCTAAGTCATTCAGGACAGAATGGCTTGACGGACCACAAGAGTAATAGGCATCGATAAACGAACGCACGCATACTCTTGACTATCAATTGATAGACGAAGGTCAGAATGCAACTAAAGAGAACAACTCAAAGGAACATATAATTTTCTGAGTTTTGGATGCATGGTTTAGCATGTCGAACGAAATTCAACATATTTCTTCCGGATAACCCATGCAGAAAGGTAGAACTGGCAGAGCCACAATATAGTATGGAGAACCCATCGAGAGCACTCCTGTTGTGATATTTCAGTTCAACGAGGAACTTCTGCCATAAGTAGTTCATGGTATTTGGAAGAAGATGATACCACGGACTTCAAGGACTATCACAAAGTTACTAATATCCTGAAGGAACTAGCAAACACTATCAACATGAAGTAAGTAGAGTGAATCTCGGGTTCAAAACCCAGGAATAGAATACCTACTACTAAGTAGCATCACGAGATGCTTTCGAGAATGATGGCCAGAATCTTCACACTGGGAACACAAAACGTTGCTAGATTACTAGATGATCCCCTGAGACACCTAGGGTCATAATAATAACTCCAACAAAAAGGTCGAGGCAGTAGAGTACCTCAACTCAACAATTGTGTGATTAACCTGGCCTAAAAGACATTGAAACCAGAGGAAAAGGATTTTGCAAATGCATCAGATTGTTTAGAAACCTGGGATGACTTGGACAGCATAACGGTTGTAAATGCTCAGAAAAGATTTGAGACATTCACAAAAATGGTGGCATAACCACTCGGAAGCACAATATCAAGGTTTCGAGATCAACAGTTAACATACAGAAGTAGTAAAGGCTGAACTGAGATTTAAAACTAACAATTCTATAGGTCTATGGATTAGTAACACGTCATCCTGAGAGATAGAAGAGAATTCTAGTTCTTAATCCCCGTAGAAAAGAAGAGGTTGACTCAGATCAGAAGGCCATAAGGTATAAGGAGTAAAAAGAGCCTTACGTTCCATCCCACAATCAATTCCCTTATATAACTAAAGAATTTCTAGACTCAACTTCGACCAGTTTGGCTTGGTAATCCTACAGGCAGTCAAGCTCTGATACCAACACTGTCAGGACCCCGACTCAATGCCACATCGATCTAGCATGTAACACCTCATATCACTTTGCGGCCTCACGCACGGTATTCCCACGGGGGTCGCCTTACCTTTGCCCGAGACCGTTTGCGCCTTTTGGCACACGTATATGATAGTGTCGCTAGCATCCATATGATAAGGAGCCCGGGCTGACATGGCTAGTCGTAAACCCAAAGTGGCACAGACTTACAAGGACAGGCATCCATGACCCAGCATCGAACGTGTCGGTCATCAGCGAGTGAATCCAGGCTGTAGCACTAGGCTAGCAGGACTCTGGTGAACCGGGCTGTAGCGGGCTAATAGGACTCCGGTATTCATCGCGTGACATTTCCCCGAAGGGACAGACACAGGAACGAAGAAGGACACATGCCGGCCAGCCTAAGTGTTCCAGAGCAGTAGCAAGCTACCATGGCTCGATGGAAACACTAGGAGACATTTGCCGGTAAGAGAGGCTACTAAAGATAAACAACTAGATGGTCAGATCCCACACATACCAAGCATTTCAATAACGTACACACAATATGCTTGATATGTGTAAATACAACATGGCATCACAACATGACTCTACGACTCAAGTAATTATTCATTAGACTCCGAGGAGCGAGATATTACAAACATGAGTCTCATGACCCAACATTCAGAGCATACAAATCAAAGCACAAGCGGAAGCTATCATGCCTGAGTACAGACATATATAAATGAAAAAGGCTGAGAAGCCTGACTATCTACCAGATCCTGCCGAGGGCACAAGATCGTAGCTGAGGTAACAAGCTAAACGTCGAAGTCCACGCGGAACTACTAGCGAGACCGAAGTTTCTCTGCAAAAACATAAAATAGGCAAACGTGAGTACAAATGTACCCAGCAAGACTTACATCAGAACTAACTACATATGCATCATTATCAACAAAGGGATGGTGGGGTTTAACTGCAGCAAGCCAGCTTTGACTCGGTGGCTATCCTGATCTACTGTTGCAATAAACTCTTTTGAGGTGGCGCACACGAGTCCACATATTGACCATATCAATACACCACTATGGACCCGCTCCCGTCTCCCTACGAGAACGCCATCCATAGCACTCACGCTTATCTTGCATATTTTAGAGTATCCACTTTCACTTGTCTATGAACTGATATAAGCAACCCAGAAGTCCTTTTCCGCGGACACGGCTATTCGAATAGATGATGTTAACCCTGCAGGGGTGTACTTCTTCACACACGCTCGCACCACTTACCGCCGTTTACACGACATGTACTCGGCAACCTTCAAGCGAAAGCCCAATGTGGGTGTCAGCCACGGCCTGCCTAAACACTCAAGTCTCTAGTCCAGGTTTATCGCCTATTCGGGTTCCATCCATGAGGAGATCCGGCCGGAGTTTCGCTCACAGCCCCAAACGATGTGAACAGGGTTCCCGAGACACCAAACGGGCGCCCGGTACACCGTGCCACGTGCCTACCGCATCACAGCCCACCCCTACGGTCAGCGCTGCGCACGGCCTCCAGCATACTACAAACACCAGAAACTACTTGCAACTCCTGGACAGAGGACAAGGGTGATCAAGAAGCCGAGAGGGTCCATTGGTTTCGGGCCCAATGCGTGGTAGTAGCTGAATCATGGATCACAAACACAGAACTCAGTTCCTGAGGACGGCTGCAATGAGACAACCCACCATGTACTCCTACATGGCCTCTCACCGCTACCTTTACCAAATCGTGTTCACACGCTTAGCTCACGCACCGTAGGACATGTTCACACACCTGTGATTCATCCCGGATGAATCAGACCTGACTCAACTCTAAGCAGTAGCAGGCATGACAAACAAGCATGAATGAGTAGGCACAACAGGGCTCAAACAACTCCTACTCATGCTAGTGGGTTTCATCTATTTACTGTGGCAATGACAGGTCATGCAAAGGATAAAGGGGTTCAGCTACCGCAGCAAGTAACAGTTGAATCGTTGTTGTCCTAATGCAATAAAAGAGAGCAGGAGCAAGAGAGTAGGATTGTATCGGAATGAACAAGGGGGTTTTGCTTGCCTGGCACTTCTGAAGATAATATAGTTCTTCATCGGTGTCATCGAATTCATCGTCGGAACATCGTCTATCGGGAGGGAACAGATACCGGCAACAAAGAAGAAATACAATCAATGCAGTGCACAATATGATGCATGCTATGACATGGCAATATGAATGTGTTTTGGGCTAATGCACCTAGCTACAGGTTAAATGGGGCTGGTTTGAACACTAGGTTCAAATTCAAACCCCATATGTGAGAGTTTAAATGCCATTTAATTGATTTGTGCTAAACAACAGCTATAAGTTGTTCTAACATGCATGAAAATGGTACAGATGGATAGATTGAATTTTTCTGATAATTTTTCATATATAAATTATTTAATTTGGAGTTACGGTTGAATTTCTATGAATTTTAGAAGTTTATACAATTTTCTGGAATTTCCTGAATAATAATAAATCCAGAAAATGATTTAACTGCGTCAGCCTGACGCCAGCATGACGTCAGCGAGTCAACGGCCAGGTCCAGGTCAAACCTGACGTGCGGGGTCCACACGTCAGTGACATAGGAACTAATCCCGGTCAAACCCAGCGCTGACTGGGGTTTGACCAGGGGTGGGGCCCACTGTCAGTGGCTGTAGGTTGTTTAAATAGCTGGGTTAGCTCCTAATGACGGAGCCACGTCAGCTCCCGCCGGAGTTTCGCCAGTGGTGACCACAGAGCATGGCGGGGGCACGCCGGACTTGCGCTAGGGGCATCGGATTCGCGCGCTGAGGGCACCGGGGCGTAGCCCGGGCTCTCCCGCATCTGATGGGGTAGGTGGGAGGCTGCGGGGACGCCGGGGCTCACCGGAACGGAGCTCGCGGCGGCGCCGGAGTTCGGGTGGTAACGGCCGCGAGGCCCTGGTGGGGTTTTGGACAAGCTGAGCTGCGCATGGGCTTCCTGAGAGCCCCACGAGCTCAAAGCCGTGCTCGGACGCGACCGAAACAAGCCATGGCCGCGGCGGCAACATGGCCAGCGGCAGCGAGCTCTGGTTGCAGTGAGACGGCGGGTACAACATGGGGGCGAGCGAATGGAGAGAGGGAAAACAGAGAGGAGCTCACGGCGGTTGCGACGGTGGCCTCGGGAAGCTCGGGGAGGGGCTGGAGTCGGCGGGGCGACGATGGGGATCCACGGCGGCCGGAGGCGGAGATGGCGACGGTGATGGCTCCACGGGGCGCTTCGGCTTGTGTGGCTCGGTGAAGGGCTTCAGCGCAAGGAGGCGGAGCTTGTGGGCTAGTCGGGGAAGCGAGGGAGAGGCGGTGGCCGCGGCAGCAGCAAGCGGCGGCGACGACAGCGTTTGCTATCGGAAGAACAGAGGAGGGGGAGAGTGTTCGGGGAAGAGAGAGGGAGCAGCGAGGGAGGAAGAGGAGCGAGGGGACACGAGGCGTCGTCATGGCATCGCTAGGGAGGCCGGGGGAAGCAGGAGGTGGCGTGCGGTGGCCGTGCGTGCGTCGGCACGCGCTCATCCTCCTGGCAGAGGAGGAAGGCGACAGAGAAGGAGGCGGTGGTGGGCTGGGCCGCTGGAGGAGCTGGGCCAGGTAAGTGGGCGCCAGGTAAGTGGCTGGGCTTCTCTTTTTTTATATATTTCTGTTCTGTTTTCTATTTAATTGCCACTGAATTCAAATTCAAACAAATTTGAAAACAGTGCCAAAACTCCCCTGGATAATTTTAGGTCACTTAAGGTCTACTCCTCATAAACATAAAATATCTCAGGGCATTTGAAAATATATTCATTATATATTATGAATATAACTCCAAATTCAAATAAAATATTGATTTAAAATCAGAACCCAAATAATTCCTTAGAAATGTCCCAAAATTTTGGTTTGATTTATAACTCTTGCCAAAATTGTCAGAGCTATTTCTAGGGCATTTTGGATTTACTGATTGCAATTTTAGGGTTTCTTGCCCCTTTATTAAAATGATTTCCGAGGCTTTCAATTTCCTCATTTCAACTTTCAAA
The DNA here is from genome assembly GCF_002162155.2 of Triticum dicoccoides. NCBI lineage: Eukaryota > Viridiplantae > Streptophyta > Magnoliopsida > Poales > Poaceae > Triticum > Triticum dicoccoides. The sequence goes on along the minus strand of NC_041393.1, from coordinate 477,569,974 downwards.
AATTTAACATGATGCACAGATGGAAGCAAGCATAGGTCAGGCCAGAACTAGGGATGTGACATGAAGGTCACGACAGTCGGCCCATTTAGTTTCTTGATTGGCTTGGCCTCTATCCACTTGGTGAACTTGTCCACAGCGACAAGCAGATGAGTCATGCCGCCACGGGCTGTCTTGAACGGCCCCACCATATCCAAACCCCAAACAACAAAGGGCCAAGCAATGGGAATAGTCTTGAGTGCAGAAGCTGGCAAGTGTGGCTTGGAGCAGAATCTCTGGCACCCCTGGCACTTCTAGACCAACTCTTTGGCCTCTTCAAGAGCAGTCGGCCAGAAGAAGCCATGGCGAAAAGCTTTGGCCACGAGTGCTCTTGAGGCCGCGTGGTGACCGCATTCGCCCTCGTGAATATCTCTGAGGATTGCTTGGCCGTGGTCCGGCTCAACACAGCGCTGGTACACACCAGTGACACTGCGCCGAACCAACTCTTTGTTGACTATGGTGTACCCCGCCGCCCGCCGTTGCACTTGTCGGGCTAGGGTATCGTCGGCTGGCAGCTCTTTGTTTACCAGGAATTTGAGGATGGGTTTAGCCTATGATGGTGCTGCTATCTCTCCGACTGCTATGCCAGCAACTTGTACGAGGGCAGTTGGGCTGGGAGGCGGCGGGTTGGAGTCGGCTGTCGCCTGCTGTCTTGAAGAAGTCCCCGGGCCGACTGTTGCAGTCCCCGGGCCGGGCTCTGGAATTCCCGGGCGGGGTGCGACGGCTGCAGTCCCTGGGCCGCCTGCCGAAGTCCCCGTGCCGGCTTTTGGTATCCTCAAGTCGGATCCGACTACTTCAGGAGGGACCGTCACGAAGATGGAGTCGGACTCTGGAGATGGCTTGACAGACGGCTTGAGGAGGCGCTGCAAGGCCACGCCGGCTGGTATCGCCTGTCGGGTGGAGCCAATCCGTGCCAAGGCATCTGCTTTCTCATTATCATTTCTTGGCACGTGGAGGAACTCGCATCCATCAAAGTATCCACTGAGTTGCTGCACGAGGAAGCGATAGCTTGCCATATTCACGTCCTTGGTGTCCCAGTCGCCTGACGATTGCTGGACCACCAAGTCGGAGTCACCATAGCACAGGATCCAGCGAATGCTGAGTTCCTTGGCAAGCCGGAGTCCGTGTATGAGTGCCTTATATTCTGCTATGTTGTTGGAGGCGGCAAAATGGACTTGCAACACATATTTGAGCTTGTCGCCTTTGGGAGAGGTGAGGACGATGCTGGCTCCCAGACCGGTGAGCATCTTCGAACCATCAAAATGCATCCGCCAATGGGTGGAGTCTAGTGCTGGTGGTAGGTACTGGGTCTCGGCCCAGTCGACGAGGAAGTCGGCCAACACTTCTGACTTGATGGCGGTGCGAGGCTGGTAGTAGATGGTGTAAGGGGCCAGATCAATAGCCCACTTGGCCACTCGGCCAGAAGTATCCCGGCTTCCAATGACCTCAGCAAGCGGAGCCGTGCAGACGATGGTTATTGGGTGCTCTTGAAAGTAATGCTTCAGCTTCTTGGCGGCAAAGTGCACACCATAGGACATCTTCTGATAATGTGGGTAGTTTCGCTTGGAGGCGGACAGCACTTCACTCAAGTAATATACGGGTCTCTGGATCGGCAATGCTCTGCCTTCCTCCTTGCGCTCTACCACAATAACTGTGCTGACAACCCGACTGGTGGCAGCAACGTAGAGGCGCATGGGCTCCTTCTCAGTCGGAGCTGCCAGGATAGGCGGAGTTGCCAACATCTTCTTGAGCTGGGAAAAGGCTTCGTCTGCCTTGTCGTTCCACTCGAAAAAAGTGGTCTTCTTCATAAGTTGGTACAGAGGAACAGCTTTCTCGCCTAGCCGACTGATGAAATGGCTAACTAATGCCAGGCAGCCTGTGAATTTCTGCACATCCAGCAGTCGGGTGGGCACCTCCATCTTCTCAATGGCCTTGATCTTTACTAGGTTGCACTCTATGCCGCGCTCTGAGACCAGAAAGCCGAGAAGCTGGCCGACTGGTACTCCAAAGACACATTTCTCCGGGTTGAGCTTGATCTGGAATCGGCGCAAGTTCTCAAAAGTTTCCTTGAGGTCTTCTAGAAGCATGCCACGCTTCTCCATCTTCACCACCACATCATCCACATAGACATGGGCATTTCTGCCAAGTTGCTTCAGGAGACACTTCTGCATGCAACACTGAAACGTGGCGCCGACGTTTCTCAAGCCAAACGTCATGGTCAGGTAGCAGAAGGATCAAAATGGCGTGATGAAGGCGGTCTTTAGCCTGTCGGCCGGGTCCAGCTTTATCTGATGGTATCCTGAGTATGCATCCAAGAAACTCAACAGCTCGCATCCGACTGTGGAGTCTATCACTTTATCAATTCTTGGCAGAGCAAAGGGATCTTTGGGGTGTTGAGGCTAGTATAGTCGATGCACATGCGCCATTGCTTATTCTTCTTAAATACCAGGACTGGGTTGGCCACCCACTCTGGAAAGAACACTTCCATGATGAATCCGGCTACTAGAAGCCGGGCTATCTCTTCTCCGACAACTCTTCTCTTCTCTTCCGACAGGCGGCGCAAGGGCTTCCTGACCAGCTTGGCGTCAGGTCGGACATGTAACTTGTGCTCGGCAAAATCCGTCGGAACAACCGGCATGTCTTTGGGAGACCATGTGAAGATGTCCCGATTCTCACGGAGGAAATCGACGAGCTCGCTTTCTTATTTGCTGTCAAGGTTTGCACCTATGATAGCATTCCTCTCCAGGTGCTCCGGGTGCAAGGGTATCTTCTTTGTTTCCTTGGCCGGCTTGAACGAGCCCTCAACCTCTGACTCCTTGGGGAAGGGTGACATTTCCGGCTTCTTGCGTGCCATCTCCACCACCCGGTCAAGGAGTCGCTTCTCAGCTACAATTACGAGGGACTCGGCCAGCCGGCTGCTATATGCGGTGCAAGCTACCGACTTCTTGTAGTCTCCGACTACAGTCAGGATCCCCTTGGTACTCGGCATCTTCATCTTGAGGTAAGCATAGTGGGGGACTGCCATGAGCTTGGCCAGAGCTGGTCGGCCAAGCTGTGCATGGTAGGGGCTTTCGAGGTCCACCACTTCAAACCAAACTGGCTCACGGCGGAAATGATTCTTGTCTCCGAAGAGAACATCAATCTGGGTCTTGCTGATTGGTGAGCAGGAAAGGCTAGGGACTATTCCATGGAATACAGTCCGACTGGGGATGAGCTGCTTCTACTTGATTCCAAACTTCTCCATTGTGCCACGGTACATGATATTGATGCTGCTGCCGCCATCTACCAGGACTCTGGAGAAGCGCGCTGCCCGCCTCTCCATTGCAAAGTTAGCTCCTAGGACCAGGGCGTATGAACCTAGGGAAGGCATCACTTCTGGGTGGTCGGCCCTGCTCCAACTGATGGGCTTCTCAGACCAATGCATGAATTCTGGAGTACTTGTGGCCACCGCTTGCACTTCTTGTTGTTGCTGCCGTCTGCTGCGTCTGTCATCGGCAACACTGGTGAATACAACATAAGCTCCGTGCTCCTCGGGGTACTCGTCTTGTATAGCGTCGATTGGCCAGGCAGCCGGTTGCTGGGGTTGAGGAGGCGGCTGTCCGACAGGCGGAGGGGGCAGGAGTCCATCTCCCTTGGCGATTCTGGCGAGCTAATGACACTTCCAAGTGGTGTGGTTGGATGGCTTTGTGCCGCTATGGAACTTGCAGGGTGCATCTAAGGTCTGTTCATAAGAGAAGGCAGACAACCAATTGGACTTGCCACCCTTCTGCCGCTTGGGTGCCGGCTGCCCTTCCGATTGCTGATCCACGATTGTTGCCACTTGCCGACTGGTGGAAGCCGGCTGAGTGGCCTTCCGCTTGTTGTCACTTGGTTGTTGTCGCTGACTGGTCTCACCAGCCGGAGTCCGAGGGGCCTGAAGTGCCACCTTGCCGGATGCATCTACTAGGATTTCCGCCTTCTTGGAGGAGTCGGCCGTGGCGTGCTTGTCGGAGATGATCAACAGCTCGTCAAGCGTTGCAGGCTCGTCGTAGATGATTCGATGCTTGAGGAGGGTGACCTCTCGGCACCTGGCGGTGAAATACTCGATTGCCTGCACCTCGTGCATGCCTTCGCAAGAGTTGCGGAGCTCGGCCCAGCGAGTGAGATAGACGCGAGTCGATTCGCTGGGCGCTTGGACGCACAAGGAGAGCTGTCGGGGCTTAGGAGGCCGCTTTGTAGGTGCTGGTGAAGTTGCGGATGAAGGCCTCGATGAAATTGACCCAGCTGTTGATGCTGCGGGGCTTCAGGCTATTGAGCCATGTCCGGGCTGTGCCCTGAAGCATGAGTGGGACGTACTTCACGGCAACACGCTTGTTGCCGTTTGCGATGCTGACGGCTGTCGAGTAGTCGACCAGCCAATCCTCCGGCTTCACGGAGCCGGTGTATTTGGGCGTATCTCGCGGGAGGGTGATTCCTTTGGGAAAGGGCTCATCTTGGATTTGTGGGCCGAAATAGGGCGGGCCCAGCGCGTCTTCTTCTTCTAGCGCCAGGGATCGGTTGAGGTGGTTGATCCGATGGCGGGTGTCATTCTCCCCGACTACCTCTCGGCGGCCAAGGCGGTCGCCGAGTGTCGGGTGCATGACAGGCGGCAGAGCGGGATGTCTTGCTCCACGAGGTGGAGGAGGCAGAGGATCGCCTCGGCGCTCCACCGCTCAAGGTCGACCATCTTCGTCACGCTCGATGGAAAGGCGAGTCTGGCTTCGGCTAGCCTCCGGCTCGTTGCCTCGTCTTCCGCGGGCGCCGCCAGTCGGCGTCCGGGATGTCGCGCCTTGATCTTGGCGAAGGGGCGACTCTTCATTCCGCGGGGCGGGCTCTTTAGCGCGGCAGCCGGCTTTGTGCAACGCGGCAGCCGTGTCTAGGAGCTGCTGGACTCGCTCCGTCATGTGGCGACGGCCTCGTACTTGTCTAGTTCATCCGTCACCGCCTGGGCGGCCCAGATGTTCTCTGCAGGCGTGGCGTAGATGAGGCGCTCTGCCACGAACATGCTGGCGATGGTCCCGCCACACTGCCGGACAGGGCCAATGCGGCTAGGCCCCCAGGAGCCGGCGTGCCGCCAACGGCTCGGTCCATCTCGCGCCAATAGGCGTCCAAGAGGCATCGCATGCTGGCCAGTCGGCCAGCGCTCTTGAGGAGCTGGACGCGGCGTGCCTCTAGCATCTCAGCATCCACATCTTCTGGGATGGGTGCCGTTAGGTCTCGCAGCGCCGCATCAAGTGGGTCTCGAGCATCTCCATTCGAGCGCTCGACACTGTTAATGACGAGCACCTTCGTGACGGTGCTCCCGCCACTATGCTCGCGAGGAGGTGGCTCGTCGTAGATCACCTCGTTGGTGGGGAATGCGTCAAGCGATGCCGTGTTGGAGTCGACGATCATCGGGTCGGTGGAGCCAACAGACTCCAGGTCCACAGCAGGCTCGCTGGCGACGTGAAGCTGGTCGAGGAGGCTGACGAGGCGGCTCTCGGGGCAGCCGGTGCCCACATCGGAGGCCGGCTCGTCGGAGAGGTGAATCTCACCAACGAGGTGGGCGAGGCAGCTCGCCACGCAGGCAATCTCCACGCCATGCAGGGCATCGAGGCTGACGCCGTCGGCCGTGCTGGGCTGGCTTCGCTCGCCAGGAAGGAACAAGGTTCCCGTCCAGAGCAGGTCTCCGAGAGACGGTGCACCTCACCCCACGGTGGGCGCACAATGTTGGGGGTTGGGTGCGACATATGCCAAACTATGGCTTATCATGGTGGGAGCGAGTAGAATGTCCCTGAGGGAGTCCTAGACTAGGGGGTGTCCGGATAGCCGAACTATCATCATCGGCCGGACTCCAAGACTATGAAGATACAAGATTGAAGACTTTGTCCCGTGTCTGGATGGGACTTTCCTTGGCGTGGAAGGCAAGCTTGGCAATACGGATATGTAGATCTCCTACCATTGTAACCGACTTTGTGTAACCCTAGCCCTCTCCGGTGTCTATATAAACCGGAGGGTCTTAGTCCGTAGGACGAACAACCATTACAACAATCATACCATAGGCTAGCTTCTAGGGTTTAGCCTCCTTGATCTCGTGGTAGATCCACTCTTGTACTACCCATATCATCAATATCAATCAATCAGGAGTAGGGTTTTACCTCCATCGAGAGGGCCTGAACCTGGGTAAAAACATCGTGTCCCTTGTCTCCTGTTACCATCCGCCTAGACGCACAGTTCGGGACCCCCTACCCGAGATCCGCCGGTTTTGACACCAACATTGGTGCTTTCATTGAGAGTTCCTCTGTGTCATCACGTATAGGCTTGATGGCTCCTTCGATCATCAACAACAACGCAATCCAGGGCGAGACTTTTCTCCCCGGAAAAATCTTCGTGTTCGGCGGCTTTGCACTGCGGGCCAATTCGCTTGGCCATCTGGAGCAGATCGAAAGCTACGCCCCTGGTCATCAGGTCAGATTTGGAAGCCTAAACTTCACCGCTGACATCCGCGGAGACTTGATCTTCAATGGATTCGAGCCACACCCGAGCGCGCTGCACTGTCACGATGGGCATGATTTAGCTCTGCTGCCGGACAGTGCCCTGGAGGCCGCACAAGAGTCTGCTCCGACCCTTAATTCGGAGCTGACCGCGCAGATCGAGGACGGGTGGTTAGACACCTCCTCGGGGGCTGCAACCTCTACGGCGATGGAGCCGAATACTGACCTTGTCCCTTGTAAAGCCCGTGACTCCGAGGTACTGGACTCCTCGCCGGACTCCGAACCTCCTGCGCCCCTACCAATCGAATCCGATTGGGCGCCGATCATGGAGTTCACCGCTGCGGACATCTTTCAGCACTCACCCTTTGGCGACATCCTGAATTCGCTAAAGTATCTCTCGTTATCAGGAGAGCCCTGGCCGGACTGCGGTTAGGACGGTTGGGATGCGGACAACGAAGAAATTCAAATCCCACCCACCACCCACTTTGTAGCCACTATCGACGATCTAACCGACATGCTAGACTACGACTCCGAAGACATCGGCGGTATGCACGATGATGCCAGAGACGACCAAGAACCAGCGCCTACGGGGCACTGGAAGACCACCTCGTCATACGACATATACACGATGGACATCCCAAAGGATGGGAACGATGAAGAAGCAGCAGAGGCAGATTCCTCTAAGAAACAGCCTAAGCGCCGACGTCAGCGGCGCCGCTCTAAATCCCGCCACAGCAAGAATGGAGATTCCGGCAGCGGAGATAATAACACCCCCGAGAGTGCCGAAGACAACCCCCTCCAGCAAGATTCAGCACAGGAGGACGGAGAAGCCAACCCTCACGAAAGAGCGGTAGATGAAGAGGTAGAGGATGATAATTACATACCTCCCTCCGGAGACGAGGCAAGCCTCAACGACGACAAATTCGTCGTGCCCGAGGATCCCGTCGAACAAGAGCGTTTTAAACGCAGGCTCATGGCCACGGCAAACAGCCTAAAGAAAAAGCAGCAACATCTCCGAGCTGATCAAGACCTGCTGGCCGACAGATGGACCGAAGTCCTCGCGGCCGAAGAGCATGAACTCGAATGCCCCTCCAAAAGCTACCCAAAATGCAAGTTGCTCCCCCGATTAGAGGAGGAGGCATATAAACCCTCATCACCAACGCACAATACGGCAGACCGACCACCTCGTGGCCGCGACAAAGAGGCATCTAGGCCCTCCACCAGAACCGTACCCCAGCACCGCTCGAAAAGCGCAAAGCCATGGGGGAATGCGCCGGACTTGCGAGACATATTGGAGGACAAGGCAAGACAATCAAGATCGATCTACGGATCACGTGGGCGCCCCACGATGCACGACGATTACCGTTGCGCCGGATACAGCAACTCCGGCCGGGCCAAACACAATAGACAAAAGCTCTCTCGAGCTACGTCGTGATATTGCCCAGTATAGAGGCGCCGCACACCCACTATGCTTCACAGATGAAGTAATGGATTATCAAATCCCTGAAGGGTTTAAACCCGTGAACATTGAATCCTACGATGGCACAACAGACCCCGCAGTTTGGATCGAAGACTATCTCCTTCATATCCATATGGCCCGCGGTGACGATCTCCACGCCATCAAATATCTCCCACTCAAGCTTAAAGGACCAGCTCGGCATTGGCTTAACAGCTTGCCAGCAGAGTCAATTGGGTGTTGGGAGGACCTGGAAGCCGCATTCCTTGACAACTTCCAGGGCACATATGTGTGACCACCAGACGCCGATGACCTAAGCCACATAATTCAGCAGCCAGACGAATTGGCCAGACAGTTCTGGACATGGTTCTTAACAAAAGAAAAATCAAATCGTCGACTGTCCGGATGCAGAGGCCCTCGCAGCCTTCAAACACAACATCCACGACGAGTGGCTGGCCCGGCACCTAGGACAGGAAAAGCCGAAATCCATGGCAGCCCTCACATCACTCATGACCCGCTTCTGTGCGGGAGAGGATAGCTGGCTAGCCTGTAGCAACAACCTCAGCAAAAATTCTGGCAGTCCAGACAACAAGGACCGCAATGGCAGGTCGCGTCGAAACAAAAACAAACGCCGTGTTAACGGCGATAACACTGAGGATACGACAGTCAATGCCGGATTCAGAGGCTCCAAACCCGGGTCCGTCCAATTTGGACCGAATACTCGACCGCTCTTGCCAGATACATGGTACCCCCAAAAAGCCAGCTAATCACACCAACAGGGATTGTCGGGTATTTAAGCAGGCAGGCAAGTTAATTGCCGAAAACAACGACAAGGGGCTGCATAGCGACGACGAGGAAGAGACCCGGCCGCCGAACAGTAGAGGACAGAAGGGTTTCCCCCCACAAGTGCGGACGGTAAACATGATATACGCAACCCACATTCCCAAGAGGGAGCGGAAGCGTGCACTTAGGGACATATATGTGATGGAGCCAGTTGCCCCGAAGTTCAATCCATGGTCCTCTTGCCCGATTACTTTTGATCGAAGGGACCACCCCACCAGTATCCTCCATGGCGGATTCGCCGCATTGGTTTTAAACCCAATCGTCAATGGATTTCACCTCACCAGAGTCCTGATGGACGGCGGCAGTAGCCTGAACCTACTTTATCAGGATACAGTGTGCAAGATGGGCATAGACCCCTCAAGGATTAAACCTACAAAGACGACCTTCAAAGGCATCATACCAGGTGTAGAGGCCAATTGTACAGGCTCAGTCACACTGGAAGTGGTCTTCGGATCCCCGGATAACTTCCGAACCGAGGAGTTAATCTTCGATATAGTCCCGTTCCGCAGCGGCTATCATGCTCTGCTCGGACGGACTGCGTTTGCAAAGTTCAACGCGGTGCCGCATTAAGCATACCTCAAGCTCAAGATGTCAGGCCCTCGAGGAGTCATCACGGTCAACGGAAACACTAAATGCTCCCTCCGAACGGAGGAACACACAGCGGCTCTCGCGGCAGAAGTACAGAGCAGCCTCTTAAGGCAATTCTCAAGCCCGGCCGTTAAGCGACCGGACACGGCCAAACACGCCCGGAGTAACATACATCAAGACCACCTGGCACGTTCCGAGCGCGCGTAGCAATGCGGCCCCAACCCCAGCCCTTGCATTATTGCAAGACTAGTCCTTCGCGTACATCATTACGCTCTGGAGATACCATGGGCATAGGGGGAGGGGCACGACCACGACAGGCCCAGAGTGCGGCTCAACCACACCAGGGGCTCCCAAGTGTGTCGCTCTTTTTCCTTTTTCTTTTTTTTTACCCACAGGACTCCGTTCACCAGAGGCCCTGTTCGGCAGCAGGCCTGCCGAACTCGCGATGCAACAGCCAGGGAAGGAGAAAGGCTACGACGAACACTCAGGTGGTCTCCATTACGAGCATTAAATCTGTTTAATACACCATTCCGCAGCCTACCCCTGGAGGGGGACATGTTTAATAGTCCAAACCCTTGCTTACCACACTATTTGTATCGTTCTGCACTCATGGCAGAATTCCTTGAATAAACAATGCATGACTTTTTGCTTATAATTGCATTCCTTTCTTACATATATGTTCATTTATGACATGTTGCATCCGTACACTTTGGTACGGCCGAATACACCAGGGGCTTATGTTCCCCGCATTATGGTGTGATAAGTCCGAACACTTTCACAAGTGCGGCACCCCGAACTTATGGCATTATATGCATCGGCTCCGAATCATGTCTTGGGTCAATAGTTGGGTTTGCCCGGCTCCCATGTTTTGGTACCTTACGTTCCGTTTTATCGGCTAAGGTAGCACTGGGAGAACCACTGCGATTGCGCCCCGGTTGAGCTAGGTGAGCGCCTCAGTGGAGAAAGCTAAAACTAACCATCATGATAAGGCGAGAGCTGGTCGTTGTTCGAGAGGTCTTTTGGAGTCCCTAAAGACTTATGCCGCTTAGAGCGAGGAACCAGCTTTGTCCGGCCCAGGCGTGGATAGCGCCCCGAACTCGGTCTTCCAAACACTAGGGGCTTCGCCGAAATTTAAAATTATAAAATTCTATGGCTAAGTGAGAGTGTTCAAGCATTATAAGTCCGGTTGCCTTGTTCGTCGTGTTGAGCGCCTCCCTAGATGGACCCAAAAATGGGAACAAGAGCGCTCAAGTTTATCCCGAACACCCCATCACTCGTGGCATGGGGGCTGAAGCCGACGACTTGCCATCTCTCAGATTTGATAAACGGCCGCACAGAAGGCAATATTTTAAATTAATAAGCGTTGCTTAGCGCATATGAACAAAGTTTTCAGCGCACAGGATAACACATTGCGAGTCTACTCAAATATTACATCTTTGGAGCACTCATCGGCAATCTTGTGGGCACCCTTCAGGACACTCTTATAATACATTTCGGGCGTGCGATACTCCTTGCCCGTCGGCGGCGCGTCCGTCAGATGCTTCTCAGCATCTAGCCTGCCCCAGTGCACCTTTGCACAGGCAAGGGCCCGACGGGCACCCTCAATGCAGGCGGAGCGCTTGATGACTTCCACCCAGGGACACGCATCCACCAGCCGCCGCACCAGGCCGAAGTAGCTCCCAGGCATGGCCTCCTCGGGCTACAGCCGAACTATGAGGCCCTTCATGGCCTGTTCGGCTACCTTGTGGAGCTCGACCAGCTGCTTCAGCTGGTTGCTAAGGGGCACTGGATGTTCGGCCTCAGCATAGTGAGACCAGAAGACCTTCTCCGTCGAGCTCCCCTCCTCGGCCCGGTAGAATGCGGCAGCATCGGACACGCTGCGAGGCAGATCTACAAATGCTCCTGGAGAGCTCCGAATTTGGGTAAGTAACAGGTAATTCACATTCACATGCTTGCTTTGCATGAAAAATGCCTTACCCGCCGCTATTTTCTTCACCGCCTCGATCTCCTGGAGGGCCTTATGGGCTTCGGGCTTAGCGGCTTTGGCACTCTCAAGAGCCGAGGCAAGCTCGGACTCTCGAGTCTTCGAGTCGCGCTCCAAATTCTCATGTTTCTTCACGAGAACCTGGAGCTCTTGCTGCACCTCCGCCACCCGCGCCTCCTGCTTCTCTCGCTCAGCTCGTTCCGCGGCCGCATTACGCTCGGCCGCGGACACGGACTCCTTCAGGGTTGCCACCTCGTTCGTGGCCCCTGCAGTGCCCATGTTATCCTTGTTATTTCTCTTGCAACCAAAATCCTTTTCTGTAAGGTACAAATTTAATACGGTGTTACTCACCTTCTTTGTCCTCGAGCTGCTTCTTGGCAAGGCCGAGCTCACTCTCGGACCGCTCGAGGTTCTGCTTCAAAGCACCGACCTCTGCAGTCAGTGCGGCAGAGGTGAGCAGCACAGCCTGCAATCCCATATTGACATATTTTCTAGAACTCCTGCGTATATCTTTATAAGATCCTCAGTCCGGCTTTTCTTTCCGAACACCGAACCGAGCGTCAGGGGCTACTGTCTATGCGGTATTACATTACATATTTTAAATTTCTTACCTCAAAGCCTGTTAGAAGGCTACTGCAGGCTTCGGTCAGCTAGCTCTTGGCAAGTGGAACCTTCTGAATCACCGTACTCATGATAGTGCGGTGTTCTTCCTTGATGGAAGTGCTGTTGAGCGCCTCCAACAAGTTGTCTGGCGTCTCCGGTTGGACGGAGGCTGCCGGTGTCACGGTGTTGCCCTTCTTACGAAGGGGCCGCCTACCGGACTCCGGAACCACTGCTGGTTCCGGAGCAGAGTCCGGTGCAAAGTCTGGGAGGTTGCCTTGCAGCACCTCCGGAGCCTCCTCCTCCTGATGGGTCCCCTCCTGGGATCTCACCTCAGCGTCGTCAGCGTCATGGGGAGTTGAGGCGGTCGGAAGGGAATCCACATCCGACGGAGCCAAGGACCCGCTCGATGAAGCGGGAAGATCGTCCTTGGCCAGACTACAGGTTGTATGCGGCATTAGAAGGACACTACGTGGCACAAAGAGAAATTATAAATCATTCAGGAATCTGGATACTTACGATCTCGCCAGGGGCTTGGCCCTTGAGGGCCACTCCTAGTCGCCGTCGCCGGCGTTGGCGGAGTAGTCCGGAGGAAGGGTTCTTCCCTTCTTGGACCCTTCAGCCTCCCTCGTTGGGGAAGCCTTCCTCTTCTTCTCTCCCCCCTCTTGGGGAGAGGCCTCTTTATCCTCCTCGTCTTAGGGGGAGGAGTCTGCCTCGGAACCATCGGACGACGAGTCCGATACCACATGGCGCCGGGAACTCCTTCGGGTTCCCGTGGCCTTCTTCTTGGCCTTCTTCTCCGGCACCACGTAAAGTGCTGGGATCAGCAGCCCCGTCAGACGGGTGTCCGCTGGGTCTTCTGGAAGGGGAGCCGGACAGTTAACCTGTCCGGACATCTTCTGCCAGTCCTATTAAAGGCATTGGGAGTTTAGATCCCACATAGAGTCAAACTATGAAAGAAACGAGTGTCCCATAAAGGATAACATAGCTTACCTTGTCGGCCGGGCGCTGCGTGCTGAATCCGCGATCTTCAGTTGCGGATGCGGGGGCTTCTCCGCCCTTGAACAGCACCCTCCAAGCAGCTTCGTACGTCGTGTCAAAGAGCCCGCTCAGGGTCCGGTGCTGTGCCGGATCAAACTCCCATAAATTGAAGGCCCGTTGTTGGCAGGGGAGAATCCGGCGGACGAGCATGACCTGGATCACGTTGACAAGCTTAAGCTTCTTGTTCACCAGGGTCTGGAGACAGGACTGGAGTCCGGTCAGCTCCTCCAAACTGCCCCATAGCAAGCCCTTCTCTTTCCAGGAGGTGAGCTGCATGGGGGTACCAGATCTGAACTCGGGGGCCGCTGCCCATTTAGGGTCACGCGGCTCGGTGATGTAGAACCACCCCGATTGCCACCCCTTGACGGATTCCACAAAGGCACCCTCGAGCCAAGTGACGTTGGGCATTTTACCCACCATGGCGCCTCCGCACTCCGCTTGGACGCCCTTCACCACCTTCGGCTTGACATTGAAGGTCTTTAGCCACAAGCCGAAGTGGGGCTGGATGCAGAGGAAAGCCTCGCACACGACGATAAATGCCGAGATGTTGAGGATGAAGTTTGGCGCCAGATCGTGGAAGTCCAGGCCGTAGTAATACATGAGCCTCCGGACGAAGGGGTGAAGTGGGAAGCCCAGTCCGCGGAGGAAGTGGGGAAGAAATACGACCCTCTCATGAGGCCTGGGGGTGGGGATGAGCTGCCCCTCGTCGGGCAGCCGGTGCGCGATGTCGCCGGACAGGTATCCGGCGCCGCGCAGCTTCTCGATGTTCCCCTCCGTGACGGAGGAGGCCATCCACTTGCCTCCCGCTCCGGACATGGCTGGAGAAGGTTGAGGCGAGGTGTGCGGACTTGGGCGCTGGAGCTCGAGTGCGCGGAGATAGATAAGTGAAGGAGGAAGAAGGCGTAGGTAAAAAAGGTGGATCCTTATCCCCTTATATATGGGCGGACGAAGACTATGCGTCCCCACCGGCCTGGTAAAACTCGCTTATCTCCCAAGCGCCACAATCAATGGCGCGGTTGGGTTACCCACGTCCGTATTGATGGGAATCCCGGAATAAGGGAAACACAATCTCTGCTTTGACAAGATGTGCCAAGGAAACCGCTTCGCTAAACACGCTGTGGTGGTATAATAAAAATGATTCAAGTAAAGGCTTGGTAGTGGCGTGACGTCACACCAAGAAATACGTCAGCAGATTGAACTTGTGTACATATTATTCTCTCTACGGTGGTATTTGGAATTTATTTTACAGAGCCGGACACTATCCTGGTGTTCACAATCTTCTATGAATTATTCGGAGGAAGAACCCGCCTTGCAATGCCGAAGACAATATGTGCGCCGGACTCGTCATCATTGAAGCCTGGTTTAGGGGCTACTGAGGGAGTCCTGGACTAGGGGGTGTCCGGATAGCCGGACTATCATCATCGGCCGGACTCCAAGACTATGAAGATACAAGATTGAAGACTTCGTCCCGTGTCCGGATGGGACTTTCCTTGGCGTGGAAGGCAAGCTTGGCAATACGGATATGTAGATCTCCTACCATTGTAACCGACTCTGTGTAACCCTAGCCCTCTCCGGTGTCTATATAAACCGGAGGGTCTTAGTCCGTAGGACGAACAACCATTACAACAATCATACCATAGGCTAGCTTCTAGGGTTTAGCCTCCTTGATCTCGTGGTAGATCCACTCTTGTACTACCCATATCATCAATATCAACCAAGAAGGAGTAGGGTTTTACCTCCATCGAGAGGGCCCGAACCTGGGTAAAAACATCGTGTCCCTTATCTCCTGTTACCATCCGCCTAGACGCACAGTTCGGGACCCCCTACCCGAGATCCTCCGGTTTTGACACCGACAGTCCCCGGTGCCCGGAAGCGGGATGAGGCGTAGACACGAATGCCGACGTACTTTACCCAGGTTCGGGTCTCTCCCAGGAGATAACACCCCTAGTCCTGCTCTACGGGGTCTCCGCATGATCACTAAAGGCACAAGTGATACAAAGTTGCTCCTTGAGCTGTATGCTAGAGGTAGGAGAAGGCAAGGCTAGCTCTCCCCTGCTCTAGGAATGTGGCTAGGTATAATGGGGTGGGAACCCTTTGCATGGGTGCCCTGGGGGTTTATATAGGCCTACCCCCCAGGGGTACAATGGCAATTCGGCCGGCTGCTGGGCCCGGCTGTCAGCGTCTCCAGCCTCCGGCTTCTCCCGACTACTTGGGCCCGCCGCCTAGTGGGCCCCGCCGATTGGTCTGGTACGGAGCCAACAGGCCGCTCCCACCGCTGGCGGGTCTGGTTGGTGGCTGCTCACTGTAGCCGTGCTGCTGATGACGCTGGCTTGGTCAACTCAGTGTGGCTATAGTCCCGCCGCCTGGTGGGAGATCACTGTAGCCACACCTGGTCTCATCAGGTTAATGGTGCGCTAGCTTCGAGAGAGGGGACGGCCGCCTGCTGGGGTCCGACCCTCTCCTGGTCCGATTGGTTCGACATGCGCCGTCTTCTGGGATGTCACTGCCCGGTAGGGCCCGCGGCCTGCGGGCCGTACCGACAGGCCGTCATGGGGAGCAGGGCTCCGCCTGCCCAGAGTGATGTCAAGGGAGAGTGGCAACAGTGCAACGCCGTGCAGAGATCTCCACCCGTATGGGACACTGTGGCCACACCAATCCCAAGATTCGGGGGTGAGGGCTTCACTTTAGCCACGCCCCATCTCGTCCTCTCGATGGGGGCACAAACTCTGAGGGTGCGCGGTGGCCCCCTGCACAAACCCTAGAGGCCGGCTGGCTGGAGCCAGCCGCTCGTGATGTCGTCCGCTGGTGGTTGGCCGCCCTCTGGTGGCCGGCCGTTGAGCTAGCCGGCCCCTAGAGGGCGGAGCTTCAGCTTGGGGCGTAGCAAGGCGAAGCTTGCCCAAAGTCTTAATAAATCTAGGGACTCGGGTGAGCCTACCCATGGCCCATTACTCCGACAGAGAGTGCCATCAAGATTGCCAACAACCCAGTTCAGCACTCGAAGACAAAGCACATTGAAATTCGTCATCCCTTTCTTAGAGATCATGTTATGAAGGAAGATATTGATATCATTCACGTCAAGACAGAAGAACAGTTGGCTGATATCTTCACAAAGCCCTTGGATGAGAAAAGGTTTTGCAAGTTGCGATGTGAGCTAAGTATCTTGGAATCCTCAAATGTCCTGTGAATGGGCACACATCCTAACACTTATGCATTTTGATGACTTAGATGTGCAACACACGAAGTAATGTATATCTTCAATCAATGAAGACATACACTCTAAGTGTGAATACATTAATGCAGAATTTGACTTCGGAGCGCCGCGATAATTGTGCGCCGTGTCTAGGTCTAATACTTCCTATACGGTGGGTAACGCTACCACCAAATTTTTGTTTGAAGTGTTTCTCTTGGTGTTATGTTTGCGTAGTTTTCATATTGGATTCATATTCATCCTTGGCTTATATTCAAGTTTATCTTCAATTGGTTGAATTGGACTAGTACTATATATATTTATCTGTGTTCTGTCCTCTACAACATTCACTTATAGCTATGGTTTCGTGTTGAATCTTTTGAACTAAGTGAATGTGATCGGACCCTAACCTATCTATGCTTCTACCTCAACTCTATCTGTCCAAGTCATATGCATTCTATTGAAAACTGTCGATTGTCTTCACTGAGACCTTGTCAGCTAAAGTCAATCTGACAAACATTTATATCTGTTTTTAATGCTTTATCCTATTTGCCTGAAACCCGTAGAATTCGGAACGACCACCCCGACAATCCAGGCGTGCGTAGGAACATGGAACAACTCCCAAGGTGTTGCATGCTTGCCATGTGTTCGTCCGATGTGAACCGCCAGGGGAACCTGCGTAATTGCGCTGTGTTGTCCCTGTCCTTATAAATACCCGTCACGTCTCGGTCAAAAATCCTTCTTCCTCCTCGCCATCTCTCGCAAACCCTAGCGCCTCCGCTAGCTCTTGTCGACGCTGACGACGAAGTGCTTAGCTACCGCGACTTCTTCGACGTCGTCCTCACGCCGGTCGCGGACCTCGTCCTCTCCGCCATCACCGTAGGTGTCTTCCGTCGCCAAGTTAGGGCACGGGGGATCGAACTACTCGGCCTCCACAGTCGCTCCGTCTAGCAGTTATTTGTGTGGTAATTAAATTTTACTTTTTACCGTCTTTTCGATCTGATAGAATCATCCGTCTTTACCAAAAGTGGTTTCTAAATCTCCAAACTTGAATCTATCTCATTCTGCATCTCATATTCTGCCTAGTCTATTCACTTATGCTTCTTTACAAGTTAGATTCCTCACTTGTACTTATTTTTGGATTTGTACAACTCTGGAACCAACTCTCATCAAATAAGTGAATGTCTTCGCGTTATGAGGTCAATGTCTTCAAACTGATTTATCTTCAAAATCTTCTGAGAATGCATATGACCTCTTCCCCTTCCCTCGCACCTCTAATGCTGTCACAGGTACATGTCCGTGGGAGAATCCCTTGGGTCTCATAGTCTGCATTCGTTTGCAGAATTCTTGCAGAGTCACATCAACTCACCTGAAGCCAGTTCTTGTCTGACCAGTCGTCTGAAGCCATTGCACGTACTGAAGCCCTTTAGTTTAAACTTCATTGCAACTGAGAAGTCAGCACGAAAGGGAGGTAGACAGCGCCGTGGTAACACTTCCAAGGATTTGCCTCCAGATTTGCATGAGATGTACAAAATAGACCCTGAGGAAACCTATACCGACCGCAAGAATCGAATCCAGTGGATTCGAAGATATTGGGTAGAAGAATGGTTCAAATACCGCTTCGTCACTGAAGAATATGCCGAGAAGAATGCCATCAAGGGACCCTGGGGAGATATTGTGTACAAAAATCTTCAACCCTAGTCCCTTCCTGAAGCCCTCCAACGAGAATTCTATCCGTGCATGATTCACGGACCGCAGCCAGAGAACACTGATCCTTCTTCTCTGCTGTGGTGCTGTGAAGACCATCTGTTCAAGAGCAACTACCAGTTCGCCAAAGACTCAGCTGCGAAGAACAAGAAGGCTCTAGGGCTTGACTTCAACCCTGGTCCTTCTTCACCTCGGGAGGATGGCACCCGTGAAGCCAATGAGAACAGGATCAGCCCCTTCTACAACCTTGCTGGCCTCATCACCCACATTACTGTCCAAGGTGCCAAAGTGGATCATTCTGATGATGGTGCTGACACTGATGAAGCGACAGCTCCTACTCCAAAGCCGCAGAAGCAAAAGAAGGCTAAAGCTTCAAAGTCATCTACTGCTCCAAAAGCTTCGCGAGTGAAGCCATTGGCAACTGCCCCTCCTACTCCCAGTAACACCTCTGAAGATCTCTCTCGCATCTCCAAGAAGTGTGAGAAGCCACAGAAGAAACCTGTTCAGCGACACAGTCAAGCACTAACACCTGCTGCCATTCTGAGGAACGAATCTGAAGCCATTGATTTGTCTTCATATGAAAAATTTGGCAATGATGCCCTTGAGCAACTAATCAAGAGCAAGCCAGAGGCGAAGATCTTCAATGATCTGCCCCTCTTCGATGGGAACATCCTGCACAATTTCATTGATGAATGGTTCGACAATTAAGATACCAGCTTTGATGATCTTCAACTCCCCGTTGGCATCAGCGTCTCCTTTCAAGGCGCCTTTGCTCCTGAGCTGGCTCTGGCTCAGCGAATTGTTGAACTGAAGCACAAGATTGATTTTGAGAAGGAACAGCTCAAGAAGCATGTGGCCAAGCTGAGTGTGGCTGATGTCTAGAAATTCAAGGTGATGCTCAATGACCTCAAGGAGGCGTTTCGCAAGAAACGTGAGGAAGCCAAAGGCTCAAGAGAGTGCATGAAAACTCCTGCTGCCAAGTGCGTTCAGGCTTACAACAAAGCTGAAAAGCGCAAGGCTCTTGGGTGTCCTGGTATTGATCCCAAGATGGCTGCCAAGCACAAGAAGAAGCACACTGTGGCCCAGACTGAAGCTCCACGGCGGGAAGAACCTCACATTGTCTTCCCAGCCAGCATGACATGCTCGAAGCCTAAGGTCTCCAAAGTGGCTTCAGATCAGCAGAAAACCAAAGCAGCTGAAGCCGAAGCCAGAAAGCGCAAAATCAAGCGCACCACTGATGCTGCTCCACCCCCCAAGAAGAGAAAAACCAAGAAGAGAGATGGGGCTGCTCCCACAGAGCCCATTATAGTTGAACCCATTGCTTTCGCACACCCTGACCCTGACAATCAAGAGCATCAGTTAATCATTCATGAGTCTGCTTCCATAGAGGCTCCTGAAGCTCAAGAAGTTCCAGTCGTTGACCCCATCGCGATTGAAGATATTGGTCCTCACGACAATGTAGAAGATGATGTAGTTCTTCCTCAGATTGAGCGCCTGATGATATCATCGCCTGTTCTCACGAACAGCGAGCTCATCAGTATTGGTCGTCCTTTGACGCCAATCTCTCAAGATGCCTCGTGGGCTGATTGCCCCCAACCAGCGACCCCAAGTCAAGATTCACCAAGTACACCCCGTCCTCCACCAGCGCAAGCCACAAGTCCATTGGTGAATGATGATAATTAAATGGAGACCACACCCTCGCCAAAGGCGTCGCCCGTTTTTCAACGGCTTCGCAAAGGTCTCAAGCCATCGGTCTCCATGACCACCATCACAAAAGAAGACTCAAACCAGTCCAGCTCAGTGGCATGTCAAGTGTTCCCTGAAGATAATCCTTCTGTGACGGTCCCCTCGTCTGAAGCAAATGTTGCTGAAGACAATCCGGCTACATCAGCCGAAGAAAGACAAGAAGAAGAGCATGTTGCTACTTCCCCTACCACCCAAGAAGTTGTTCTCGAGGAGAACGCATCTGTGCCTGACCCTCCAGCTCCTCAAGTGGAGGTTGAGAATCCTGAGGCGCCCACCAACAACACCTCTGAAACCAATGACGTTGTCATGGCTGAAGACAATGTGGTGCCTGCAGTGAACACTGTGCTTGAAGCCATTGCTGCTCCTACAGCGAATATGCAGATTGACGTCCCTGCTGATGCCACTACTCCTGTTCCGCCACCAAGGCCCCACACCATTGAGCATGCATTTTACCAAGGCGAGCTTGTTCCTGTCAGATAGCCAATTCTGATTCCTCCGCCTGCTCCTGGACCTCAGTTTGACTATCATGTGGAGCACATGCCTCAGGTTCAGAAGCCAAAACCAAGGCTGCCAAGGTTCCCAGGTACTGCATCAGCACAAGGCTCATTCAATGTCAACGGCTTCATTGCACACAACACCTTCTTCGATTCTGGCAAGAACCCATATTCCAAGCCAAGAGTATCATCAGATCGGTTCGGGAGCTATCAGCAGCGTAGCTACTACTCCTGTATTCTATACAATCAGGAGCGCATATTTCCTCATATGCGTCTGGACACTGAAGCCATTGCTGGTCTGCCTGCCTAGAAAAAGCCCTAGACTGCTTTCGTGATGCTGGCCTTCTGTAGTTTGTCACCGACAATAAACATTGGAATGAAGAGCTTCTCCTGCAATTCTATGCAACCCTCCACATTTGCGGCTACAACAGGGATATAACGACATGGGTCCTTGAGTGGATGACGGGCAACATTCATCATGAAGCCAAAGCCTTTGATCTCATTGAGCTTACCAGCCTCTCCACTCCAGGCGAACTATATGAACCTGGTTGCCAGCTTCATCACGATGCATTGGAGATCATCTTCCAGAAGCCAGAGCCCAACATGAGCCAGATGCTTAGTATGATGAAGCCACTGCCCCAGGATGCTAAGTATCCCAAGGAATTCCTTGTTGAAGACCTAGAGTATCTGCCCCGCACTATCTATCATATCATTAGGCGAACTCTATGGCCCATCAAAGGGCATTCCTTCTCAGCAAAGCTTGAAGGTGCAATGAAGACATTGGTCTTCTACATTCTAAATGGCAAAAGCTTCAACACTCAAGATTTCTTCATTCGCCAGTTTGCTGCATCCGGGTCTGACATTTTTGGTCTGAAGTTCTATGATCCTTGGATCATGCGTCTGATCAAGCTCCACTCTACCATTGACTATCAGCCCTCTGCTCGTAACCATCTCATCTTTTTACCAGAGGTTGATATGTCCATTGAAGCCATTTACCCAGAGCCTGCCAAGGAAGCACTATATCTTCACAATATAGATTGTCAGAGCTTTTCCCAGCATGTTGAATGAGTTCAGGTTGCTTCTCGTGTTTATCCACTGGCCGGCAACACTCGCCGTGCATGCACTAAAGCCACTGAAAGCACCATTGCTCCAAGGCCTCGGAACCGCTCTCGTGTGCTCAATGACCGAGAGCTTCTCGTGGCCTTGCATCAAAATCATGACAAGCATCACTACTGGAT
Source organism: Triticum dicoccoides (assembly GCF_002162155.2). NCBI lineage: Eukaryota > Viridiplantae > Streptophyta > Magnoliopsida > Poales > Poaceae > Triticum > Triticum dicoccoides. Next base: position 477,548,563 of record NC_041393.1, on the reverse strand, counting down.
GAAGCGTCAAATGCAAAGCCTCTTGGTGGATATCAATCACATTCGCAATCTTGCCACCAAGAATGCCTTTGTCACCCATGAAACCTGTCGGAGTTCTTGGAAGAGTCTGACATTGCTAAGTGCTGAAGCTGATCTTCAAGACAATGGCTTCACTTAGAGATTCAAGTTCGACTCGACTCCTCCCAGGAATGTTGTCTTATGTCGAACCCCGTCTCTTGAAGACTCAGAGTACTCCTCCTCCGCAGCAACTATGAATGCCAGAGTCTTGGATGACGCAGATAATGCTACCTCACCACTGAGGGAGTCCTGGATAAGGGGGTATCCGGACAGCCGGACTATATACTTTGGCCGGATTGTGGGACCATGAAGATACAAGACTCAAGACTCGGTCCCGTGTCCGGATGGGACTCTCCCTTGCGTGTAAGACAAGCTTGGCGATCCGGATATTATATTTCCTTCTTTGTAACTGACTCCATGTAAACCCTAGCCCCCTCCGGTGTCTATATAAACCGGAGGGTTTAGTCCTTAGGGGGACGATCACAATCATAATCATCATAGGCTAGCTTCTAGGGTTTAGCCTCTACGATCTCGTGGTAGATCAACTCTTGTACTGCTCATATTATCAATATCAATCAAGCAGGAAGTAGGGTTTTACCTCCATCGAGAGGGCCCGAACCGTGGTAAACATTGTGTCCCTTGCCTCCTGTTACCATCAGCCTTAGACGCACAAATCGGGACCCCCTACCCGAGATCCACCGGTTTTGACACCGACATTGGTGCTTTCATTGAGAGTTCCTCTGTGTCGTCACTGCAAGGCCTGATGGCTCCATCAATCATCAACAACAACGCGGTCCGGGGTGAGACTTTTCTACCCGGACAGATCCTCGTGTTCGGCGGCTTCGCACTGCGGGCCAATTCCCTTGGCCATCTGGAGCAGATCGACAGCTACACCCCTGGCCACCAGGTCAGGTTCGGTAAATTGAATTACACAGCCGATATCCATGAAGACTTGATCTTCAATGGGTTCAGGCTGGCGCCAGGAGCGCCGAACAATCATGATGAGCACGTCCTAGACCGGCTGTCGGACAATGCTCGGGATATCACCCCTACAGAAGCCCCAGACCTAAATCCGGATCAGATTGCATTGCCCGAGGACGGATGGATGGACCCCGCCCCAGAGCCCGCACACTCATCGGCGGTAGAGCTGAACACAGGCCTCACCCCCAAGGAAGCCTGTGACTCCGGACCCCCGCACTCATATCCGGCTGTAGGTTCCGGTCCGCGCACCTCCGAGCCCACCAAATCTGATTGGGCTCCGATAATGGAGTTTATCGCTGTGGATATCTTTCAGTACTCGCCCTTTGGCGACATACTGAACTCGTTAAAATCTCTCTCTCTTTGTCAAGAGTCTCTTTGCCGAACTATGTCCGGCTCGAGTGGGAAGCGGGCGACGAAGGAATTCGTTGCCCACCCACCATCCATTTCATTGCCACGATCGATGATTTAACCGACGTGCTTGACTTCGAATCTGAAGACATCGATGGTATGGACGACGATGTGGGAGAAGAACAGGAACCACCGCCCACGGGGCGGTGGACAGCCACCTCCTCATA
>NC_041393.1:477451886-477546632 GCF_002162155.2 Triticum dicoccoides | reverse complement strand
GGACACTCTGAAGGAAACCAATGGCGATGAGGCAATGGAGGATAACCCCTCAGGGAAGAAAGCTAAGCATGGGCGTCGTCAATGCCGCTCCAAGCCCCGCCACAACAATACAGGCACAGGAGACAAAAACAATCCGGATGGTGCCGAAGATGAATACAATCCTGATCAGTCTGCCTTCAAGCAGGCCGGACTGGCCACGGTCAGATACTTGGAGAGGGATAACCATATGCCCCCCTCCGAAGATGAGGTGACCCTCGGCGATGATGAATTCGGTGTGCCTGAGGATCCCATGGAACAAGTTTGCTTCAAGCGACGGCTTATGGCCACTGCGAGGAGCCTGCAAAGGAAGCAACAGCAGCTCAAATCTGACCAAGATTCGCTCGCTGACAGATGGACCAAGGTCCTGGCCACCGAGGAATACGGACTCGACCGCCCCGACAAAGGGTACACATGGCATAATTCGCTACCTCAACCTAAGAAGGAGAACCTAAGGCGCATACCCCGACGCCAACATACCACCACGGTCCAAGACAATACGCAGGAAACACGAGGCGACATCCTCAAGCCTCGACGCAATCGTCATAAACATAAAGTCAGGGAAGTTGGTGCCGAATTCAGCGGCCCCCAGTCCGGTCAGCGGAAAAAGAACAGCTCAAGCCTATTCGGCCCAGGCAGCATACTCGATCAACCATGTGAAATTCATGGTACCCCAGAAGGGCGGCCAAGCATACCAATAGAGAATGCCGGATCATCCAAACAAAAAGGCCAATAACGCTCCGAAAACAATGAAGGGAGGCCTCAAACAACAAAAGGCCAGTCAAACATGGTAAGGAAGATCCCCTCACAATACAAAAATATGGCCGATCGTCTCTAATCACATCGACCGTCCGGACAACATCATCCATAGCAATTTTATTGCACTCACTATCTACCCAGTAGCTTGGGGGCTCCATTTTACACGAGCCCCCACAGGCATAAAACTATCAATAACATCTCCTCAAAGATGCAAGGTGCAAAGGCCAAGTTTTAACTGGCCCACCATACTAATGGTTGTCTTCGGATCACCAAACAAATACCACGCCAAAGAATAAGTCTTCGGCATTGTCCCCTTATACAGTAATTACCACATACTACCGGGACGAACCACATTGGCTAGACTCAACGGGGTACAACATCAGGCCAGTCCCATGTAACATAGCCACAATTATGGGCAAGGTCGAACCCCACCCTTAGAGTGGAAATCATACCGCTGCTGGAATAGCGAGTCATGCCTGTTTATCAAATTTTGATTCAACAGCCAACTACCCGGACACCAATTGAGGAGTCCGGGCTACTTTAGGGCATGATAGCCTGGTCCAGCCAGGCTCCAATCAAGCACCCGCGGTTCAACCACAACAGTACATGCAGCTGCCTTCAAGCATTTGTCTTTATAGACTAACTTTGGTGTAGAACAGGACTGGCGATGTGGAATCAGCTTTGACGCACAAGGCAGGAACACATAAGGCAGTCCGGATACACCTCAGATCCACACACAGCCTCCTCCAGTCCGGCCACGACAGGTTCCGCCAAAAACACTCCTTTTCATAAGCATAAACCGCACTCATATGCATAGACATGTCATTCTACTACAATGCATAGACATAAATAACACTTACCGGCCGTCATTTTTCATTGACGCCTTTTTGTCACAAACGGCACCCATGCCTTGTGTTATGCCCGATTATGCCAGGGGCTTCATACTACGGCAATAAAGTCCGACCACCTTTTCGGTCGCTCAGCACCCCGAACTTATAGCACTATATGCATCAGCTCTGAATCATGTCTTGGGTCATTAGTTGGGTTTGCCCGGCTCCCATGTTTTGGTACCTTACGTTCCGCTCCATCGACTAAGGTAGCGCTGGGAGAACTACTGCGATTGTGTCCCGGTTCTTCCGGACGAGCACCTCCGTAGAGAAAGCCGAAAACTGACTGTCATGATACAGCGAGAGCTGGTCAGCTGTTCGAGAGGTTGTAAAATCTTTAAAGATTTATTCCGCATAATTCCATTATAAATGCAAAGTGCGACGGATCGGTCTTCCGATCAGGCGCCGATAGATCCCCTAGTTCGGCCTTCCAAACACCAGGGGCTGCGCCCACCATACTCGAATTCCTATGGCTAAGTGAGAGTGATAAAGCCCTACAGTCTGATTGCCTGGTTCCTGGTGAGGAACACCTCCTTAAAAGGACCCAACAATTGGATAAAGAGTGTTCAAGTATGTCCCGAACACCCCTCGTACTTTTACGTGGGGGCAGAAGCCGACGACTGGCCAACTCTCAAGATTTATATACACTAAACAGCAGCGCAGGAAGAACAAACATTCAAATAAACAGGCAATAAATAATAAAAGTGACATTATCCCGTATTACAAAGAATGGCAAGACTGCCTTCAGGGAAATATAATGTTTTTGGTACACTTATCCGCCACAAGGTGGGCTCCTTTCAGTACACCTTCATAGTATAACTCAGGCTTGCGATGCTACTTACCCTCAGTCATCAGCTTCTCAACATCAAGCTTACCCCAATGCACCTTCGCCCGGGAAATCGCCATGCGTGCACCCTCTATGTAGACTGATCGCTTAATGACATCAAGCCGAGGGCAAGCGCCAACAATCCGCTTCACGAGTTCGAAGTAACTGCTTGGAATTGGCTCCGCGGGCCACAGCCGGATAACCAAGTCCTTCATGGCTAGTTCGGCCGCCTGGTGCAGTTCGACCAGCTGCTTCAGCTGATCGATAAAGGGCACCGGATAATTCAGCACCAAATACTGCAACCAGAAATCCCTCTCCGCAGACTTCTTCTCCTCGGTCCGGTAGAATTGGGCAGCATCTGATATGCTGCGAGGAAGATCCGCAAACGCCCCCGAGAAACAAGAATTCAGCTTATCGCTTAGAGTTCCTCCCATTATCATGTAAAAATGGCCTTGAGCACAAAAGGCCTTACCAGCCACAACCTTCTGCGCCTCCTGAATGTCCCTCAGAGCACCTCAGGCTTCTTCCCGATCATCCTCTGCGGCTTGGAGAGCTTGGGCGAGTTCGGATTCTTTCCCTACTAGACTCTGCTCCAAGCCCTCGCTTTTCTTCACGGCCTCCAGGAGCTCTCGCTCAGCTTCAATGACCCTGGCGTCGTGCTTCTCACGAAGAGCCTGTTCGGCGGCGGCCTTACTATCGGCTTCGGCCACAGCCTTCTTCAGTGCCTCAATTTCAGCACTCGCCCCTAGATCATACAATGCAAATACTTTAATCAGGCACAACTTCTAATTCATGCTCAACTTAGCACAAGGTTCCGACATACCTTGCTTGTCCTCAAACTGCTTCTTCACGCGGCCAAGTTCCTCTTCGGCCCGTTCCAGACGCTGCTTTAGTTCAGACACCTCTGCACTATGAGCGGCGGTCGTCCCTGTAGATGCCTGCTTTCAAAAAAAGTTATACACGTCATTAACTGAGTCTCCTACAAAATGGAAAAATTTGATCCCCTGTTCGGCTTTCTTTCGTCAGACAGTGCATCAGGGGCTACTACTCATATTATGACAATATCCCAAAGGTCTCTTAAAAAACATACCTCAAAGCCCTTTATAAGACTAAGGCATGATTCGTTCAGTCTGCTCTCAGTGGACTAAATCTTTTCAATCACCGCACCCACGAGGGCACAATGTTCATCGACGATAGACGCGCTTCTTAGCACTGTCAATAGGCCGCCCGGCAGCCCTGCTTGGACAGAGGCCGCTGGCAAAGCAAGCAAGCCCCCCAAAGGCAGCTGCTCACCCGATCCTGGAGCTTTAAAGGTCTCCAGGACCGTGTTCGGCTGGGGTCTGGACCGAAGATCACCCCCGCCATCGACACGCATGGGAGCCGCTGCTCCCGTGTGTCCGGCCCCAGGGATATGCCCCCCTAGTCTAGGTCCCTCTGAGACGACACCTCGGTGTCGCGCCTAGGCTTCGGGGAAGGGGCCTCTGGAGGCGTCTCACTCGCCAGGGCATCTGAGCTCAGTGAATCCTCCGATGAGGACTCTCCGGCGTGGGACCTCGCCGGGCTGTACGAAATATGGCGACAGTTAAAACTACTACATCCTAACAACCCCGGGCGCGTATGCGTGTTCGGATTTTGTATACTTATGACTTTTCCAGGGGCTGGACCCTGGGATCCCACTCCGGGCTGCTGTCAGTAGCCGTGGTGGATGCCTCTGGGAAGGAACCTTTCCCCCTCTTTGGCGATTCAGCCTCCAGGGATGAGGAAGCCATCCTTTTCTTCCCACCCCCTGTGGGGGACTCGTCCTCCTCCTCCTCCTCTTCGTCTTCGGAGGAGGGATGGTCGCTGGAGTCTTCGGATTTTGCGTCCGAAGCATCGCGATGATGGAGGCCACTTCGGGTCTTCTTGACCTTCTTGGAAGCTTATTTCTTCGGTGCCTCGTAAGGCGCTGGGACCAGCATCTTCGTCAGAAGAGGTCCGGGCGGTTCCTCCGGCAACGGGGCAGGACAGTGTATCCGCTCCACCTTTTTTATCCATCCCTGGGGTCATGGTAAAGCATGATAAAAGTGTCTCCCTCGGGACATACCAACTGAAGCGTGGATGGACAGAGCACAACAATGACTTACCGGACTTGCAGAGTGGGATAGATGATACCCACAATCCTCGGTGGAGCCCGGCCATGATTTGCCGGGCTTAAAGAGCACCTTCCAGATATCCTTGTGGGAGGAACCATAGAGCTCCCGTAGGGTCTGGTGCTCGGATGGGTCATATTCCCACAAATTGCAGGCTCGACACTGGCAAGGGAGAACCAGGCGAACTAACATCACCTGGACTATGTCGACGAGTTTGACATCCTTGTCGACCACGCTCTGGACGCGCGTCTGGAGCAGTGACAGCTCATCGGACAAGTACCAGTCCAGGCCCTTCTCGGGCCAGGACGTAAGCCGCAGTGGGGCTCCGGATCTAAACTCAGGAGCCGCAACCCACTTTTTGCTGCGCGGTTTGGTGATATAGAACCACTGCTGCTGCCACTCCTTGATGGAGTCATTGAAGGCACCCGTCGGCCATACAACCTTGGGCATCTTGCTCACCATGGCGCCGCCGCACTTGGCGTGGTTGCCACTCACCACCTTGGGCTTCACATTGAAAATCTTCAGCCATAGGCCGAAGTGAGGCGAAATTCGGAGAAAAGCCTCACACACGAGGATGAACGTCGAGATATTAAGGAAAGAATTGGGGGACAGATCATGAAAGTCAATCCCGTAATAATACATGATACCGTGAACAAATGGGTGAAGGGGAAACCCGAGCTCGCGGACGATATGAGGAAGAAATGCGACCCTCTCGTGGGGCTCCGGAGTGGGGACGATCTATCCCGCCGGTGGAAGATGGTGGCCGATTTTCTTGGCCAGGTACCCGGCCTCTCGGAGCCCTTTGATATCCTTCTCCTGGATGGTAGAGGCCATCCATTTGCCTCCTGCTCCAGATCCGGACATCTTTGGAGAACCTCTCTTCGGTGGAGAAGAAGAGTGCTTGGGCGCTAGGGCTCGAACAGAGGGGAATGGACTAGCAGAAGGAAAAGGTGTGGGTAAAAAGGAAGAGACCTTATCTCTTTATAGAGGCGGTAAAAGCTTTTGTGCCTCCCCACTTGCCTGGTGGAACCTGCTCGTTCTCCACTCGCCGCCATTAGCGGTGCGTTTGGGTTACCCGCACCCGTATTGATGAGAATCCCGCAATAAGGGGACACGATCTCTGATTCCGCAAGACATGCAGAGGAAACCGCCTCGTGATATGCGCTGAGGCTGGTTGTGGTAAAATGGTTCGGATAATGACTCGACCGTAGTATCATGTCACTTTGTCTAAAGTTGTCAATAGATTACACTTGTGAAATATCATTCTCACTACGGTGGTATGAGAACTACTTTGGAGAATTCGGAGATGGAACCCGCCTTGCAATGCCGAAGACCAGACTGCGCGCCGGACTCATCGTCATTGAAGCCTGGTTTAGGGTCTACTGTGGGAGTCCTGGATAAGGGGGTATCTGGACATCCGGACTATATACTTTGGCTGGACTGTGGGACCGTGAAGATACAAGACTCAAGACTCCGTCCCGTGCCAGATGGGACTCTCCTTTGCGTGGAAGACAAGCATGGCGATCCGGATATTATATTTCCTTCTTTGTAACTGACTCCATGTAAACCCTAGCCCCCTCCGGTGTCTATATAAACCGGAGGGTTTAGTCCTTAGGGGGACGATCACAATCATAATCATCATAGGCTAGCTTCTAGGGTTTAGCCTCTACGATCTCGTGGTAGATCAACTCTTGTACTACTCATATCATCAATATCAATCAAGCAGGAAGTAGGGTTTTACCTCCATCGAGAGGGCCCGAACCTGGGTAAACATTGTGTCCCTTGCCTCCTATTACCATCAGCCTTAGACGCACAGATCGGGACCCCCTACCCGAGATCCGCCGGTTTTCACACAGACAACCACCTCCAACCTCAGCGTGTGTCGACACTGCACCAAGTTCTTCTGCACCACCAAAGCTCAACAACAACCCTGCTGCTTCACCTACTCCTCATGCGAACGAGTACAACCTATGTCTTCAAACCTTTTTGGTCCTTACGGACAAAAGGGGGAGAAGCATAGGTTGATAGTCTTCAAGCGGGTCCTGATGGGTGGCTAATAAACTTTTTGCCTAGTGCTTACAACTCTCATTTTCATACATTTGGTTCTTTGAGTTGTAACACTTAAACTTGATGGTCGTCTGGTACTTTTTTTGCTATTCTGTGTGATGCGACGATAAATTCCGGATATGCGATGATAAATCCCGCATGAACTCATTCCGCAGACATCCATTTTTCATTATGCATGTCATTATTCCTGTATATCTGTTCATGCATGATGTATTGTCTTCATATGGTGAAGAAGATTTCCACAAGTACAACCTGCCATGTGCATTTGCATTCCAACGCAAAACAATTATATGCACATCTTCAGGGGGAGCCTTTTTGCCATCTATGAAGACAATATCTTAATCCTTACAATCTCACATACTTTTATCCCCGTTGAAAACTTCAACCTGTTTGTCATCAATCACCAAAAAGGGGGAGATTGTAAGTGCATCTAGTGCCACCCCTAGTTGGTTTTGGAGTATTGACGACAAACTGGTTGGGGGACTAATGTGTTTGTGAGAATTGCAGGATAACACAGGTAGTAGTCCCTCCTTGATTCGGTTTACATACCGGAGATGACCCCTAAAAATGTGTGAAGACAATGGTGGTCTGTGAAGATATTCACATTGAATACTATGACACGAGAAGACAATGAGTGAAGACTATGGAGCGCGAAGACTTAGTTGTTTTGTTGTTTCCTTTTCTTCTTTGTTGAGTAATAGGAACCACCACACTGTTAAGTGGGGTCTAAGTGAACAAAGTCAGAGTGACTAAAGTGATGCTCAAACCAAATCCTATGTCTTCGAGCGAAGACAATGAGAGAAAATCTTATCTTGTGTCGGACAAGTGCTCCCTAGATGGTTTTGGTAATTAATGTCAACATATCTCTTGTTGGACTAACACTTTTATCTAGCATGTTTCAGATAAGTTCAACAATGGAGTGGCATGGACTAAAGGATGTGGGAACTCCTTCAAGATGCTAAGGACAAAGGATTGGCTCAAGCTTCAAGCTCAAGACTCTTCATTTTACATTATAGTGGTCCAAGATCACATTGAGTCTATAGGAAAAGCCAATACTATCAAGGAGGGATGAGGTGTTGCTTAATGAGCCTCTTGCTTCATGTGCTTAGTGATATGCTCCAAAAGCCGCAGCTACTTTCCCACTTCCACAAATGACCTAAACCCAAAGCCAAAATCGGTCACACCGATTCTTCCTATCCGGCGCCACCGATTCCAAAAGTCATAGCCACTGCCACAAACCCTAAGCAAATCGGTCTTACCGATAGGGATCTCGGTCACACCGAGATGGGATTGTAATCTCTCTGTGTATGTCCATTACCAAAATCGGTCTCACCGAGTTTGAGCAATCGGTACTACCGAGATTACAATGCAAACTCTCTGGATAACTTATTACCAAAATCGGTCTCACCGAGTTTGTGTAATCGGTCAAACCAAGTTTGCCTGACCAACTCTCTGGAAAGCTTATCACCAAAATCGGTCTCACCGAGTTTGTGTAATCGGTCTTACCGAGAATACGTTATGCCCTAACCCTAACCATATCGGTCTCACCGAGTTGCATTTCGGTCCCACCGAAAACCCTAACGATCACATTATTTGCTAAATCGGTCTGACCGAGTTTAACAATTCGGTCCCACCGAGTTTGGTAGATTGTGTGTAACGGTTAGATTTTGTGTGGAGGCTATATATACCCCTCCACCTCCTCTTCATTCGTGGAGAGAGCCATCAGACTGAACCTACACTTCCAGCATACATTTTCTGAGAAAGAACTACCTACTCATGTGTTGAGGCCAAGATATTCCATTCCTACCATATGAATCTTGATCTCTAGCCTTCCCCAAGTTGCTTTCCACTCAAATCTTCTTTCCACCAGATCCAAAACCTATGAGAGAGAGTTGAGTGTTGGGGAGACTATCATTTGAAGCACAAGAGCAAGGAGCTCATCATCAATGCACCATTTGTTACTTCTTGGAGAGTGGTGTCTCCTAGATTGGCTAGGTGTCACTTGGGAGCCTTCGACAAGATTGTGGAGTTGAACCAAGGAGTTTGTAAGGGCAAGGAGATCGCCTACTTCGTGAAGATCTACCGCTAGTGAGGCAAGTCTTCCTGGGCGACGGCCATGGTGGGATAGACAAGGTTGCTTCTTCGTGGACCCTTCGTGGGTGGAGCCCTCCGTGGACTCGCGCAACCGTTACCCTTCGTGGGTTGAAGTCTCCATCAACATGGATGTACGATAGCACCACCTATCGGAACCACGCCAAAAACATCTGTGTCTCCAATTGCGTTTGAATCCTCCAAACCCTTCCCTTTACTTTCTTGCAAATTGCATGCTTTACTTTCTGCTGCTCATATACTCTTTGCATGCTTGCTTGATATGTATTGTGAATGTTAAACTTGTGCCTAATCTCCACTTAAACTTAAGGAAACTTAAAAACTGCAACTTTGGTACTAAGTGTCTAATCACCCCCCCCCTCTAGACACATCTTCTCAAGGTCCTACAAGTGGTATCAGAGCATTGGTCTCCATTGCTTTGGTTTAATCACCATTGGAGGAAGATGGATGAGTCTACTATTGGGAGTCTTAGACATAGAGTGCTTGTTCTTGATGGAGAGTATTTTCATGAGTGAAAAAATGAGATGCTTGTTATTTTCAATCAATATCATTTGAACAAGTACATTGCTAGCCCTTGTGCACCTTATGTTGATCCTATGCATCCTACCCATGACGAGTCAATTGACATGATTAGGAATCTTAGAACTGCCGAACTCATCATTAGAGGCTTGCCTAGAAACTTGATTGGATATTTGCCTACTTTTAAGTGTGCCTGCACCATATGGAAATTTCTTGAGGAACGATTTCCAGATTATTCCTTGTAAAATCTTGATGAAATTCTCCATAAGTCTATTGCCTTGAGTAAGATGAATACTAGTGATCCTATGTTTGGTGATCGTCTATTTGAGCTTACAAACCTTATGGTGCCAAAGGAAATGTTGGTATTATTAGTGATATTATTTCCGAAGCTATAAAAATTCATAAGCAAGATCATTGTCAAACTCACTCTAATGAATCACCCTCTCTAGGACTTGATCCACCACATGACGATGTTGAACATGGATACTATGATGAGGATGATGATAGTGACTTCGACCTTGATGATGCAATGAGACACTTTGGTCTTATGGAAAATCTTCAGGGATATATGTCAGGAGGAAAGGAATGGGTTCTTGATAGTGGATGTACTGATCACATGACCGGAGATAAAGACATGCTTCGTGAGCTTGCTGATAATGATAGTCCTCGAAAGTATGTCACTTTCGGTGAAAACTCAAAGGGTAAGGTGGTTGGCCTCGGTAAGGTGGCTGAGGGAGTCCTGGACTAGGGGGTGTCCGGACAGCCGGACTATCATCGTCCGCCGGACTCCAAGACTACGAAGATACAAGATTGAAGACTCCGTCCCGTGTTAGGATGGGACTTTCCTTGGCGTGGAGGACAAGCTTGGCGATACGGATATGTAGGTCTCCTACCATTGTAACCGACTCTGTGTAACCCTAGCCCTCTCCGGTGTCTATATAAACCGGAAGGCTTTTAGTCCGTAGGACAACAACCATTACAACAATCATACCATAGGCTAGCTTCTAGGGTTTAGCCTCCTTGATCTCGTGGTAGATCGACTCTTGTACTACCCATATCATCAATATCAATCAAGCAGGAGTAGGGTTTTACCTCCATCAAAAGGGCCCGAACCTGGGTAAAAACATCATGTCCCTTGTCTCCTCTTACAATCCGCCTAGACACACAGTTCGGAACCCCCTACCCGAGATCCGCCGATTTTGCCACCGACATTGGTGCTTTCATTGAGAGTTCCTCTGTGTCGTCACCAATAGGCTCGATGGCTTCTTCAATCAACTACAACGCCGTCCAGGGTGAGACTTTTCTCCCCGGACAGATCTTCGTATTCGGCGGCTTCGCATTGCGGGCTAATTCACTTGGCCATCTGGAGCAGATCGAAAGCTACGCCCCTGGCCGTCAGGTCAGATTTGGAAGCCTAAACTTCACGGCGGACATCCACGGAGACTTGATCTTCGATGGATGCGATCCGCAGCCGAGCGTGCCGCACTGTCGCGATGGGCACGATCTAGCTCTGCCGCCGGACAGTGCCTTGGAGGCCGGACATGAATCCGCTTCGACCCATAGTTCGGAGCCGATCGCGCAGATCGAGGACGAGTGGCTGGACACCGCCTCGGGAGCTGCAACATCCGTGGCGATGGAGCCGAACACTGACCTTGTCCCCTATAAAGCTCGTGACTCTGAGGTGCCGGACTCCCTGCCGGACTCCGAACCTCCTGCGCCCCTGCCAATCGATTCCGATTGGGCGCCGATCATGGAGTTCACCGCTGCGGACATCTTTCAACACTCACACTTTGGCGACATCCTAAATTTGCTAAAGCATCTCTCGCTATCCGGAGAGCCCTGGCCGGATTATGGCCGGGATGGTTGGGATGCGGACGACGAAGAAATTCAAACCCCACCCACCACCCACTTTGTAGCTACTGTCGACGATCTAACCGACATGCTAGACTTCGACTCCGAGGACATCGACGGTATGGACGACGATGCTGGAGACGATCAAGAACCAGCGCCTACAGGGCACTGGAAGACCACCTCGTCATACGATATATACATGGTGGACACACCAAAAGATGGGGACGGCGAAAAAGCAGCGAAGGCAGATTCCTCAAAGAAACAGCCCAAGCGCCGACGTCAGCGGCGCCGCTCTAAATCCCGCCACAGCAAGAACGAAGATTCCGGCACAGGGGATAATAACACCCCAGAGAGTGCCGAAGACAATCCCCTCCTGCAAGATTCACGCAGGAGGATGCAGAAGCAAGCCCTCACGAGAGAGCGGCAGACGAAGAGGTCGAGGATGATAATTACATACCTCCCTCCGGAGACGAGGCAAGCCTCAACGACGACGAATTCGTCGTGCCCGAGGATCCCGTCGAACAAGAGCGTTTCAAACGCAGGCTAATGGCCACAGCAAATAGCCTAAAGAAAAAGCAGCAGCAGCTTCAAGCTGATCAAGACCTGCTGGCCGACAGATGGACCGAGGTCCTCGCGGCCGAAGAGTATGAACTCGAACGCCCCTCCAAGAGCTACCCAAAATGCAAGTTGCTCCCCCGATTAGAAGAGGAAGCATACATACCTTCATCACCAACGCACAATACGGCCGATCGACCACCCCGTGGTCGCGACAGAGAGGCATCCAGGCCTTCCACCAAGACCGTACCCCGGCATCGCTTGAAGAGTACGAACCACGGGGGAACGCACTGGACTTGCGGGATATATTGGAGGATAAGGCAAGACAATCCAGATCTATCTATGGATCACGTGGGCGCCCCACGACCCATGATGAATACCGTCGAGCCGGATACATAAACTCCGGCCGGGCCGAACACAGCAGACAACGCTCCGTTGAGCTACGTCGTGATATTGCTCAATACAGAGGCGCCGCACACCCGCTATGCTTCAATGATGAAGTAATGGACCATCAAATCCCTGAAGGGTTTAAACCCATAAACATTGAATCCTACGATGGCACGACAGACCCCGCGGTTTGGATCGAAGATTATCTCCTTCACATCCATATGGCCCGCGGCAACGATCTCCACGCCATCAAATATCTCCCGCTCAAGCTTAAAGGACCAGATCGGCATTGGCTTAACAGCCTGCCCGCAGAGTCAATTGGGTGTTGGGAGGACCTGGAAGCCGCATTCCTCGACAACTTCCAGGGCACATATGTGCGACCACCAGACGCCGATGACCTAAGCCACATAATCCAGCAGCCAGACGAATCGGCCAGGCAATTCTGGACACGGTTCTTAACAAAGAAAAATCAAATCGTCGACTGTCCGGATGCAGAGGCCCTCGCAGCCTTCAAACTTAACATCCGCGACGAGTGGCTAGCCCGGCACCTAGGACAGGAAAAGCCGAAATCCATGGCAGCCCTCACATCATTAATGACCCGCTTATGTGCGGGAGAGGATAGCTGGCTAGCTCGCAGCAACAACCTCAACAAAAATGCTGGTAGTCCGGATACTAAGGACCACAATGGCAGGTCGCGTCGAAGCAAAAATAAATGCCGCGTTAACGGCGACGATAAGGAGGATACAGCAGTCAACACCGGATTCCGAGGCTCTAAACCCGGTCAGCGGAAGAAGCCATTCAAAAGAACCACTCCGGTTCCGTCCAATTTGGACTGAATACTCGACCGCTCATGCCAGATACATGGCACCCCCGAAAAGCCAGCTAACCACACCAACAGAGATTGTTGGGTATTTAAGCAGGCAGGCAAGCTAATTGCCGAAAACAACGACAAGGGGCTGCACAGCGACGACGAGGAAGAGACCCGACTATCGAACAGTAGAGGACAGAAGGGTTTCCCCCCACAAGTGCGGACGGTAAACATGATATACGCAACCCGTATAACCAAGAGGGAGCGGAAGCGTGCACTAAGGGACGTATATGCGATGGAGCCAGTCGCCCCTAAGTTCAATCCATGGTCCTCTTGCCTGATCACTTTCGATCGAAGAGACCATCCGACCAGTATCCGCCATGGCGGATTCGCCGCATTGGTTTTAGACCCAATCGTCGATGGATTTCACCTCACGAGAGTCCTGATGGACGGCGGCAGTAGCCTGAACCTGCTTTATCAGGATACAGTGCGCAAGATGGGCATAGACCCCTTAAGGATTAAACCTACAAAGACGACCTTCAAAGGCGTCATACCTGGTGTTGAGGCCAATTGTACAGGCTTAGTCACACTGGAAGTAGTCTTCGGATCCCGTTCCGCAGCGGCTATCACGCTCTGCTCGGACAAACCGCGTTCGCAAAGTTCAACGCGGTGCCGCATTACGCATACCACAAGCTCAAGATGCCAGGCCCTCGTGGAGTCATCACAGTCAACGGAAATACGGAACGCTCCCTCCGAACGGAGGAAAATACAGCGGCTCTCGCGGCAGAAGTACAGAGCAGCCTTCTAAGGCAATTTTCGAGTCCGACCGCTAAACGGCCGGACACGGCCAAACGCGCCCGGAGCAACATCAACCAAGACCACCTGGCACGTTCCGAGCACGCATAGCAATGTGGCCCCAACCCCAGCCCTCGCATGATCGCAAGACCAACCCTCCGCGTACATCATTACGCTCTGGAGATACCATGGGAACTAGGGGGAGGGGCACGACCACAACAGACCCAGAGTGTGGCTCGACCACACCAGGCGCTCACAAGTGTGTCGCTCTTTTTTATTTTTTATTTTCGTTCTTTGTATACACATGACTCCATTCACCAGAAGCCCTGTCCGGCAGTGAACCCACCGAACTCACGATGCAACAGCCAGGGAGGGAAAAAGGCTGCGACGAACACTCAGGTGGTCTCCATTACAAGCATTAAATTTGATTATATACACCAGTTCGCAGCCCACCCCTGGAGGGGGACATGTTTAATTAGTCCAATCCCTTGCTTACCGCACTATTTGTATCATTCCGCACTCATAGCAGAATTCCTTGAATAAATAATGCAGCACTTGTTTTGCATATATGTTCACTAATGACATCTTGCACCCGTATATTTTGGTACGGCCGAATACACCAGGGGTTTATGTTCCCCGCATTATGGTGTGATAAGTCCGAACACTTTCACAAGTGCGGCACCCCGAACTTATAGCATTATATGAATCGGCTCCGAATCATGTCTTGGGTCAATAGTTGGGTTTGCCCGGCTCCCACGTTTTGGTACCTTACGTTCCGTTCTGTCGGCTAAGGTGGCACTGGGAGAACCACTGCGATTGTGCCCCGGTTGAGCTGGGCGAGCGCCTCAGTGGAGAAAGCTAAAACTGACTGTCATGATAAGGCGAGAGATTGGTCGCTGTTCGAGAGGTCTTTTCGAGTCCTTAAAGACTTATGCCGCTTCAAGTGAAGAACCGGATAATGTCCGGCCAAGGCATGGATAGCACCCCGAACTTGGTCTTCCGAATACTAGGGGCTTCGCCGAAATTTAAAATTATAGAATTCTATGGCTAAGTGAGAGTGTTCAAGCATTATAAGTCCGGTTGCCTTGTTCGTTGTGTTGAGCGCCTCCCTAGATGGACCCAAAAATGGGAACAAGAGTGCTCAAGTTTATCCCGAACACCCGAGCACTCGTGGCTTGGGGGCTGAAGCCGACGACTTGCCATCTCTCAGATTTTATAAACGGCCGCACAAAAGGTAATATTTTAAATCAAACAAGCGTTGTTAGCGCATATGAACAAAGTTTTCATCGTACAGGATAATACATAGCAAGTCTACTCAATAATTACATCTCTGGGGCACTCATCCGCAATCTTGCGGGCACCCTTCAGGACAGTCTTATAGTATATCTCGGGCGTACGATACTC
Organism: Triticum dicoccoides; assembly: GCF_002162155.2. Classification (NCBI taxonomy): domain Eukaryota; kingdom Viridiplantae; phylum Streptophyta; class Magnoliopsida; order Poales; family Poaceae; genus Triticum; species Triticum dicoccoides. The sequence continues at coordinate 477,531,500 of NC_041393.1, read as the reverse complement.
CTTGCCCGCTAGCGGCACGTCAGTGATAAGCCTCTCCGCATCCAGCCTGCCCCAGTGCACCTTTGCGCGGGCAAGGGCCCGATGAGCACCTTCAATACAGGCGGAACGCTTGATGACCTCCACCCAGGGGCACGCATCCACCAGCCGCCGCACGAGGCCGAAGTAGCTCCCAGGCATGGCCTCTCCAGGCCACAGCCGGACTATGAGGCCCTTCATGGCCTGCTCGGCTACCTTGTGGAGCTCGACTAGCTGCTTCAGCTAGTCGCTAGGGGGCACCGGAAGGCCGGCCTCAGCGTACTGAGACCAGAAGACCTTCTCCATTGAGCTCCCCTCCTCGCCACGGTAGAATGCGGCGGCATCGAATACACTGCGAAGCAGATCTGCAAGCGCCCCTGGAGAGCTCCGAATTCAGGTAAGTGTCAGGTAGTTTACATTAACATGCTTGCTTTGCATGGAAAATGCCTTACCCGCCACTATTTTCTTCACATCCTCAACCTCCTGAAGGGCCTTATGGGCCTCGGCCTTGGCGGCTTTGGCACTTTCGAGAGCCGAGGCAAGCTCGGACTCTCGAGTCCTTGAGTCGCGCTCCAAACTCTCATGCTTTTCCATGAGAACCTGGAGCTCTTTCCGCACTTCCGCCACCTGCGCCTCCTGTTTCTCTCGCTCTGCCCGTTCCGCGGACGCAGTGCATTCGGCCGCGGACACAGCCTCCTTCAGGGTTGCCACCTCATTTGTGGCCCCTGCAGTACCCACGTTATCCTTATTATTTTTATTGCAACCTAAATCCTTTTCTGTAAGGTAACTATTCAAAGTGGTGTTACTCACCTTCTTTGTCCTCGAGCTGCTTCTTGGCACGGCCGAGCTCTTGCTCAGACCGCTCGAGGTCCTGCTTCAAAGCACCGACCTCCGCAGTCAGTGCAGCAGAGGTCAGCAGCACAGCCTGCAAACCCATATTGACATAATTTTTAGAAACCCTGCGTATATCTTTTTTAGATCCTCAGTACGGCTTTTCTTTCCGAACACCGAACCGAGCATCAGGGGCTACTGTCTATGCGGTATTACATTACATAATTTTAACTTCTTACCTCAAAGCCTGTTAGAAGGCTGCTGCAGGCTTCGGTCAGCCCGCTCTTGGCGAGCTGAACCTTCTGAATCACCGCACTCATGATAGTGCGGTGTTCTTCATCGATGGAAGCGCCTTTGAGCGCCTCCAACAAGTTGTCCGGCACCTCCGGTTGGACGGGGGCCGCCGGCGTCATGGTCTTGCCCTTCTTGCGAAGGGGCCACCTGCCGGACTCCGGAACCACTGCGGGTTCCGGCGTGGAGTCCGGCGCAAAGTCCGGGAGGCTGCCTTGCGGCGCCTCCGGAGCCTCCTCCTGATGGGTCCCTTCTTGGGATCCCACCTCGGCGTCCTCAGTGGCGCGAGGGGTGGAGGCAGTCGAAATGGAATCCACATCCGACGGAGCCAACGACCCGCTCGACGAAGCGGGGAGATCATCGTCGGCCGGACTGCAGGCAGTATGCGGCATTAGAAGGACACTATGTGACACAAAAGAAATTACAGATCATTCAGAATCACGATACTTACGATCTTGCGGAAGGCCTGGCCCTCGAGGGCCACTCTTCTTCGCCAACGTTGGCGTTGGTGGAGCTGTCCGGGGGAATAGTTCTTCCCCTCTTGGACCCTTCGCCTCCCCTGTTGGGGAGGCCTTCCTCTTCCTCTCTCCCTCCTCTGGGAGAGAGTCCTCTGTTTCCTCCTCGTCTTCGGGGGAGGAATCCGCCTCGGAGTCGTTGGACACCTGAAAACGGGAACTCTTTCGAGTACCCGTGGCCACCTTCTTGGCCTTCTTCTCCGGCACCACGTGTGGTGCCGGAACGAGCAGCCCCGCTAGACGGGCGTCCACTGGCTTTTCTGGCATGGGAGCCGGGCAAATGAGCTGCTCGGCCTTCTTCATCCAGTCCTGTCAAAGGAAAAGGGAGATTGAAACCCGTTTAGGGTCGAACTATTAACAACAAGTGTCCCGTAAAGGGGTAGAATCACTTACCTCGTCAGCTGGACGCTGCGAGTGAAATCCGCGATCTTCCATCACGGATGCGGGGGCTTCAGCGCCCTTAAATAGCACCCTCCAGGCGCCTTCGTACGTCGTGTCAAAGAGCCTGCTCAACGCCTGGTGCCGTGCCGGATCAAACTCCCAAAGGTTGAATGCCCGTTCTTGGCATGGGAGAATCCGGCGGACTAGCATGACTTGGACCACATTAACAAGCCTGAGCTTCTTGTTCACCAGCTTCTGGATACAGGCTTGGAGTCCCGTCAGCTCCTTTGAACTACCCCATAGCAAGCCCTTCTCTTTCCAGGAGGTGAGCTGCACAAGGATACCAGATCTGAACTCGGGGGCCGCCGCCCACGTAGGGTCGCGCGGCTCGGTGATGTAGAACCACCTCGACTGCCACCCCTTGACGGACTCCACGAAGGCCCCCACGAACCAGAGGATGTTGGACATCTTGCCCAACATGGCGCCTCCGCACTCCGCCTGCGTGCCCTTCACTACCTTTGGCTTGACATTGAAGGTCTTGAGCCACAAGCCGAAGTGGGGCTGGATGCAGAGGAAGGCCTCGCACACGACGATGAACGCTGAGATGTTGAGGATGAAGTTCGGCGCCAGATCATGGAAATCCAGGCCATAGTAGAACATGAGCCCCCGGACAAAGGGGTGAAGTGGAAAGCCCAGTCCGCGGAGGAAGTGGGGGAGAAATACGACCCTCTCATGGGGCCTGGGGGTGGGGATGAGCTGCCCCTTGTCGGGCAGCCGGTGCGCAATGTCGCCGGAAAGGTATCCGGCGCTGTGCAGTTTGGCGATGTGCTCCGGACATGGTCGGAGAAGGTTGAGACGAGACGCACGGACTTGGGCGCTGGAGCTCGAGAGTGTGCGAAGATGGATAAGCAAAGGAGGAAGAAGGCGTAGGTGAAAAGGTGGATCCTTATCCCCTTATATATAGGCGGACGAAGACTATGCGTCCCCACCGGCCTGGTAAAACTCGCTTATCTCCCAAGCGCCACCATCAATGGCGCGGTTGGGTTACCCACGTCTGTATTGATGAGAATCCCGGGATAAGGGGAACACGATCTCTACTTCGACAAGACGTGCCAAGGAAACCGCTTCGCTAAGCGCGCTGAGGTGGTATAATAAAAAACAATTCAAGTAAAGGCTTGGTAGTGGCGTGACGTCACGCTACAAGATACGTCAGCAGATCGAACCTGTGTACATGATATTCTCTCTACGGTGGAATGTGGAAATTATTTTGCAGAGCCGGACACTATCCTAGTGTTCACAATCTTCTATGCATTATTCGGAGGAGGAACCCGCCTTGCAATGCCGAACATTATGCGCGCCGGACTCATCGTCATTGAAGCCAGGTTCAGGGGCTACTGAGGGAGTTCTGGACTAGGGGGTGTCCGGACAGCCGGACTATCATCGTCCGCCGGACTCCAAGACTACGAAGATACAAGATTGAAGACTCCGTCCCGTGTCTAGATGGGACTTTCCTTGGCGTGGAAGGCAAGCTTGGTGATACGGATATGTAGGTCTCCTACCATTGTAACCGACTCTGTGTAACCCTAGCCCTCTCCGGTGTCTATATAAACCGGAAGGCTTTTAGTCTGTAGGACAACAACCATTACAACAATCATACCATAGGCTAGCTTCTAGGGTTTAGCCTCCTTGATCTCGTGGTAGATCCACTCTTGTACTACCCATATCATCAATATCAATCAAGCAGGAGTAGGGTTTTACCTCCATCAAGAGGGCCCGAACCTGGGTAAAAACATCGTGTCCCTTGTCTCCTGTTACCATCCGCCTAGACGCACAGTTCGGGACCCCCTACCCAAGATCCGCCGGTTTTGACACCGACAGTGGCCATATCACATGATAGCTCCATACAAAATGTTATGCTCGTTGAATATCTTGGATACAACTTACTTTCAGTATCTAGACTTGCTGATTTCGGTTTCAATGTTCTATTTACTGAAGTAGATTGCCAAGTGTTTCGTTGAGACAATCATAAAATGGTCTTTACCGGTGTGCGTAGAGGTGATCTATACATTGCTGATTTCACTAAAAAGGCTCAACCTAAAACTTGCTTCATTGCTAAATCCTCAAAAGGTTGGTTATGGCATAGACGACTAGGTCATGTTGGTATGCGAAACCTTGACAAGCTTATTAAAGGAAATCATATCCTTGGAGTTAATGATGTCATATTTGATAAGGATAGACTTTGCAGTGCTTGTCAAGCAGGTAAACTGGTTGGAGGAAGACATCCCGTGAAGAACATCATGACCACAAGGAGGCCACTCGAGCTACTTCACATGGATCTCTTTGGTCCCAACTCTTACAAGAGTCTCGGTGGAAATTCTTTTGGTCTAGTTATAGTTGATGATTTTTCAAGATTTACGTGGGTGTTCTTTCTCGATGATAAATCGCAGGTCCAAAAGATCTTCAAAAACTTTGCAAGGAAGGCTCAAAATCAATTTGAAGTGAAGATCAAGAAGGTTCGCAGCGACAACGGAACAGAGTTCAAAAACGCCAATGTGGACACCTTTCTTGACGAAGAAGGGATTTCACATGAGTTCTCGACTATGTACACACCTCAACAAAATGGAGTTGTCGAGAGGAAGAACCGGACGCTCATCGAAATGGCGAGAATGATGCTTGATGAATACAAGATGCCGAAGCACTTTTGGGCAGAAGCGGTTGAGACAGCTTGTCATGCAACAAATCGCTTGTATCTTCACAAGCTACTCGGCAAGACAGCATACGAGCTCCTCACCGGTAACAAACCCCAAGTTGGATACTTTCGAGTATTCGGCTCAAAGTGCTACATTCTTGAGAAGCATCGTCGCTCTAAATTTGCTCCTAAATCTCATGAAGGTTTCCTACTAGGTTATGGCTCAAACTCTCACACTTACCATGTCTACAACAATTTCACCCGAAAGGTTGAAGAGACGGTAGATGTGAAGTTTGATGAATCTAATAGCTCGCAAGTAGAGCAATTGCAAATTGATGTAGGTGACAAAGATCCTTCGGAAGCAATCCAAGACTTGTCTATTGGCAAGGTTCGTCCAACGGAGGTGAAGGAGAGTACCTCGTCCGTCCAAGTGGAAGCTTCTACTTCACGACAAGGTGAACCAAGAGTTGACATGGAAGCATCCACAAGTGGGACACACCAAGATGAAGAAAACAAGGAAGTGCATCAAGATGAACGTCAACAACCTCCTTCTCCACCACGACAAGAGAACGACAACGCCAACAATGAAGAAGGCCAAGAAGAAGAACAAGATGAAGAAGATATTCAACAAAGACCCAAGAAAAAGCTTTCACGAGTTCGAGCAAGAATTGCTATAGATCATCCCGTCGAGCAAATCTATAATGATATTCAAACCGGGAGAATCACTCGCTCTAAAACTCGTTTAGCTAACTTTTGTGAAAACTATTCTTTCATCTCTAGCATTAAACCTATGAAGGTTGAAGAAGCATTGGAAGATCCGGATTGGATAAATGCCATGCATGAAGAGCTACATAACTTTGAGAGGAACCAAGTTTGGACATTGGTTGAGAAGCCCGACAACAACCACAACGTCATCGGTACCAAATGGGTGTTTCACAACAAGCAAGATGAAGATGGACAAGTAGTTCGCAAAAAAGCACGTCTCGTCGCCCAAGGCTACACACAAGTCGAAGGTATGGACTATGCTGAGACTTATGCTCCCGTTGCTAGACTTGAGTCCATTCGCATCTTACTTGCCTATACTAATCATCATGATATCACCTTGTACCAAATGGACATTAAAAGTGCTTTTCTAAATGGTGAAATAGAGGAGGAAGTTTATGTTAAGCAACCTCCTGGCTTTGTCAATCCTAAGAAACCCAATCATGTTTACAAACTTCACAAAGCTCTTTATGGTCTTAAACAAGCTCCTAGAGCTTGGTACAAATGCTTGACCAAGTTCCTTATTGAAATAGGCTTTGAAATTGGGAAAATTGATTCTACTCTTTTTACTAAAAGGGTTAATGGAGAACTATTTGTGTGCCAAATTTATGTTGATGATATTATATTTGGTTCAACTAACCCTCATTTATTGAAAAGTTTGGGAAGCTAATGTCGGAGAAGTTTGAGATGTCTATGATGAGTGAACTCAAATTCTTTCTTGGGTTGCAAATCAAGCAAACTAAGGAAGGTACCTTTGTTTCTCAAACGAAGTACACCAAGGACTTATTCAAGAAGTTCAATATGCAAGAATGCAAAGGTATGTCTACACCCATGCCTACTAGTGTACATCTTGATTTGACCAAAGATAGTGAACCGGTTGATCAAAAGGTTTATCGCTCTATGATTGGTTCATTATTATATCTATGTGCTTCACGTCCTGATATCATGCTAAGTGTGTGCATATGTGCATGATATCAAGATGCTCCTAAAGAATGTCATCTCAAGGCCGTGAAAAGGATAGTGAGATACTTAATCCATACACCAAATTTTGGCATTTGGTATCCTAAGAGGGCCTCTTTCGATCTTGTTGGCTATTCCGACTCAGACTATGCCGGAGACAAGGTTGATAGAAAGTCCACTTCGGGTACTTGTCAATTTCTTGGTAGATATCTTGTGTCTTGGTCCTCCAAGAAACAAAACTCGGTATCATTATCCACCGCCGAAGCTGAATATATTGCCGCTGGTTCATGTTGTGCTCAATTACTTTGGATGACCCAAACTCTTAAAGATTATGGGATATATGTGAGACATGTTCCATTGCTTTGTGACAATGAAAGTGCTATCAAAATTGGTCATAATCCTGTGCAACATTCTCGAACTAAGCATATTGAAGTTCGTCATCATTTCATTCGAGATCATGTTGCTAAGGGTAACATTGATCTTAAGCATGTTCGCACCGAAAAGCAATTAGCGGATATATTCACTAAACCTCTTGATGAGAAAGTGTTTTGCAGGTTAAGAGGAGAATTGAACATCATTGATGCTTCAAACTTGGAGTAGAAACTCCATTGGATACATGCAAGACATGAGCTTATGACTAATCCTTGATATTTCTCTTATGATGAAAATCTTATGTCTTGGATATATTTGCATCTTGCATGTTATCTAACCCATGTAGGTACTTGGTGGAATCAAATTCCATGAGATAGTAATCTACTCACATCTTGAGCAATCTCTACATCACCAAGTCTCTACACTATGGTGGTTGAAGACAAGGAAGCACGAAACCGCTCAAACATATCCTTTTGACAAATTCTCTATTAAGCTTCATGATTGTCATCTTTGGATACACAAGTGCTCTTCCTTGCAAGAACTAACCCATGTAGCTAGATGGACCAAAATTCCAAGTGGTGCTCCAAATTCTTGATGAGCTACATCAACCTTGAGCAACTCACACAAGTTCAACAAGTTCAACTACATGGACAACACCACCAACCGAGGTATGTTATTCCATCTTAGAGAAGCTTTACTCCAAGACATGAGCTAAAGCAACTCGACAAGATGTGAATACATCAAAATGTTTAAACGAAAAATGGCAACCCCATTTTGAGCTTAAACGATGAGTATGACCTATAATCAAGTGATCTCACTTGACTCCTAAGTCAATATACTCTAACATAGGTGACTTCATCGCCGACTATCTCTAGATGAAGTTCTCTTGTGTTCTTTTCTGTATTTTTGCATTTGTCTCATGCATATTTGTTTCCCCTTTGAAAAAAGGGACTTCATCTAGATTTCTTTCTGTTTGCTCTGCATTTTCTGCAATCAACTTCATTGCACATCTTTCAGTAAATTCCTTGCAAATCTTTGTGAGATCTTACTAGTCTAGTGAGCTGAGGTGACAAGTGTTTTCTGTGAGATAAACTCGGTTTCACCGATTTGTTATTTTCGGCCCAACCGAATCCTTTCGGTCCAACCGAAGCATACCACTCGGTGCCACCGATTTCACAACAGGAAAAACAGTTTGCCACATATTCTATGTTTCTTTTGATCTAGCTCCACTCAATGAATCTTGTCCTCTACAAGCATCACATTTTTATCATTGCTTTGTGCTGTGTCTCAAGGACCAAACCCATTCGACGGATTCCAGAAAACCCTTCTTGGAAATTGATGTCAAAGGGGAAGAGAGAGAACATCAAAGCTTATCATTTAGAGAGAGATCACACATCAAAGAAAAGTTTATCACCTTCTTAACTTAAGGGGGAGAGAGACCCTCAAAGGGGGAGAAAGACCCTCAAAGGGGAGAGAGAGATCTCCAGGGGGAGAGAATACTTAAGTAGAGAGTAGTTCTCAAGGATCCCAGATGCTTGGTGTTCAAGAGGAGGGATGCCCACATGTCTTCTTGAGGGGAGAGACATGTTCATATGATCTGTTGTGCTTATTTGCCTTAGCATACATTAGCTCTGATCATCATTCATATCTTTCAGCTCTGATTTGGTAAATTGTGTGTAACAGTTAGATTTTGTGTGGAGGCTATATATACCCCTCCACCTCCTCTTCATTCATGGAGAGAGCCATCAGAACAAACCTACACTTCTAACTTACCATTTCTGAGAGAGAACCACCTACTCATGTGTTGAGGCCAAGATATTCCATTCCTACCATATGAATCTTGATCTCTAGCCTTCCCCAAGTTGCTTTCCACTCAAATATTCTTTCCACCAGATCCAAAACCTATGAGAGAGAGTTGAGTGTTGGGGAGTGATGAAATCCTGGACTAGGGGGTGTCCGGACAGCCGGACTATCATCGTCAGCCGGACTCCAAGACTATGAAGATACAAGATTGAGGACTCCGTCCCGTGTCCGGATGGGACTTTCCTTGGCGTGGAAGGCAAGCTTGGCGATACGGATATGTAGATCTCCTACCATTGTAACCGACTCTGTGTAACCCTAGCCCTCTCCGGTGTCTATATAAACCGGAGGGTTTTAGTCCGTAGGACAACACAACCATTACAACAATCATACCATAGGCTAGCTTCTAGGGTTTAGCCTCCTTGATCTCGTGGTAGATCCACTCTTGTACTACCCATATCATCAATATAAATCAAGCAGGAGTAGGGTTTTACCTCCATCGAGAGGGCCCGAACCAGGGTAAAAACATCGTGTCCCTTGTCTCCTGTTACCATCTGCCTAGACACACAGTTTGGGACCCCCTACCCGAGATCCGCCGTTTTTGACACCGACATTGGTGCTTTCATTGAGAGTTCCTCTGTGTCGTCACCGATAGGAAGGATGCCTCTTCCCGTCTTTAAAGACGGTATCTTCGCCGAAGGAGCCTTGGCCGCCGGCCAAACTATCCGGCCGGGTGATTTCCTCATGACCACCTATTCGACCACCGCTTCGATGACGACCTCTCAGGTCGTCAAAAGCAATCTTCGCGTCAACTTGGAATTCGCTGAGCAGTTGGATCCAATAGAGCTTTCGTCCGTAAACGAGCTCTTGGATCGCATCACCGCCCTGGGAGTCGCTACAGACTACAATCAGATTGGGCTTAAAACCGATCTGAGAGAGATTAACTCTACCCAGGTTACCCACCACGTCGCGGTGGTAGAGGAACAACGCGGCGACTCTTCTCCTATATTGAAAACTAGTCATGTCTGGGCTTCCGAACCCTCCATGCCGGACTCCCGCAGGGGGACGGACTTCGATCAAGCACTGAACCTAAAGTCAGGCGTCGGACCAACTCGTTGGACGACGTCCAATGATCCAAGCTTCCAAATTCGGAAACTACTCGGCCCTTGAGCCTCGAGATGGGTAGGGTTCCGGACTTAATTCCACCCACCCACCCAGACATATGCGATCTATCTCAAATCCGGCAAGAGCACGCTGAAACAGTACATCATTACTGGGCCAGATTCCTCCTGGTTATGGATAGGATAAAGGACTGCCGAGAGGAAAACACAATTTCAATTTTCTGCAATAATTGCATGGACGAGGGAATCTTGAACGCCGTCAGACGCCGTGAAATTACACGCTTCTCTGACCTGGCGTCCATAGTACGAAAGTACTGTGCGATGGAGAGTTTCCGGAAAACCGAAACTAAGTTTTGGGACAATCCGGCCCCGAATATAACCCTAGTCCGTAACAAAAGGGTGCAGCACACTCAGGCACCATGTACAAAAACCAAAAAGAAGAAACCCCGTAAAGGGCATGGAACCGTACTGGAGGGATGGCTCAGTGGACCCTGTAAAATTCACAGTACAGAAGGCGCCACCCCAACACATAGCCTTCGAGCATGTTGGATATTGCGGCAGGTGGCCAAAAGTGGCGAGGAGCTTCTAGCCCCGGAAAACCACTCCAACAGTACCAGTACAGTGTCAATAGTCTTCGAGACATTCGCATCAAATAATGTGCGAAAACGAACAATCCGCAGTCTCGCCGAAGTCTACCAAGTAGCAACAACAAATCCATGGAGCGACACGACCATCACCTTCAAAGCCAACGACAAACCTAAATTCCGAACAGCCCGAGCACCGGCTGCATTGGTCCTCAGTCCAATAGTGGACGGCTTTCGTCTTACCAAGGTACTCATGGATGGCGGCAGCGGACTAAACCTCATATACGAGGAAACTCTTCAAAAAATGGAAATAGACTGGAGCCGCATTGAGCGAAGTAGCACAACCTTTAGAGGAATAATCCCTAGCCGGGAAGCGCGCTGCACAGGAAAAATCACACTTGATGTGGTGTTCGGCTCGCCGGACAATTACAGGTCCAAAGAGGTCACGTTCCAAGTAGCCCCGTTCAGCAGCGGATATCATGCTATATTAGGACGGGAGGCATTCACAATTTTCCAAGCCATACCCCATTACGGGTACATGAAGCTTAAGATGCCTGGGCCCGGTGGAACAATCACTCTCGCTAGTGATCCAGACATAGCACTCCGCGCCGAAAACAAGACAGCCGCATTAGCCCTGGAGGCACTATCCGAAGCCCTAGCGGCAGAAGAACTCACCGCGCTGCGTTGTACGGTGAATAGGGACAATGTGATACTCGATAAGAGATCCAAGTCCACTTCTTTCAAACCAGCGGACGAAATAGTCAAATTCCAGGTCCACCCAACGGACCCAACAAAGACGGCCTCCATCGGGGCGCAGTTGAACCCTGATGTAGATGCCGCACTGCGAGAATTCCTCGGGAAAATTGGGACATCTTCGCCTGGCACCCTTCAGATATGCCAGGAATCCCACGCAGATTGGCAGAACACAGCCTAAACATCCTAAAAGGATTCAAGCCAGTCAAGTAGGCTCTTCGGTGATTTTCCGAACCCAAAAGATAGGCAATGGGAGAAGAGCTAGCCAAACTACTGGAAGCCGGATTCATCAGAGACATCAAACATCCGGACTGGCTAGCAAACCTGGTAATGGTACCAAAGAAGAACAAATCCTGGCGCCTATGTGTCGATTTTAAAGACCTCAACAAGGCCTGCCCAAAGGATCCCTTCCCCCTCCCCCGCATCGACCAAATAATCGATGCTACTGCAGGGCATGATTCATTGTGCTTCCTTGACGCATATTCTGGCTACCATCAAATCAAGATGGCGGAAGCAGACCAAGCCGCAACGGCATTCATTACTCCATATGGACCATTTTTCTTCCACATGATGCCCTTCGGACTCAAAAACACCGGCGCAACATATCAGCGCATGATTCAGACATGTCTGGCTACCCAGATCGGCAAAACAGTAGAAGCATACGTAGACGACGTAGTCGTCAAAACCAAACACGTCGAGACTCTAGTAGACGATTTGAGGCTAACATTCGACAACCTCCGAGCATATGACATCAAGCTGAATTCGGAAAAATGCGTTTTCGGCGTACCAGCCGGAAAGCTCCTGGGCTTCATTGTATCCGGTAGAGGAACTGAAGCAAACCCAGCCAAGATCCGAGCTCTGTCACAGCTAGATATTCCAAAAGACCTCAAACAAATACAAAAATTGACCGGATGTGTGGCGGCCCTAAGCCGCTTTATCTCCCGTTTGGGAGAAAAGGCATTGCCCCTCTATCGCCTCCTCAGGCGCACTAAGCACTTCGAGTGGACGGATGCTGCCACTGCCGGACTCGAAGAAATCAAAGCCATATTGGCAACAAATCCGGTCCTGGCCGCGCCTAACCTGGGCGAACCAATGTTATTATACATCACGACAACACATCAAGTTGTAAGCGCGGTACTCGTCGTCGAACGAGAAACAGAAGGGCAAAAATTCCCTCTTCAAAAACCAGTGTACTACGTATCCACTGTCTTAACTCCCTGCAAGTCCCGGTACCCACACTATCAAAATATAGCGTATGCGCTGTTCATGGCATCCCGGAAGCTCCGACACTACTTTCAAGAGTGTCCGATAACAGTGGCCTCTGAAGTGCCCCTCAACGACATTATAAACAACTGCGACGCGATGGGCAGGATTGCAAAATGGGCCATTGAGCTCTTACCATTCGATATAACTTATAAACCTCAGCGAGCTATAAAGTCGCAAGTCTTAGCTAACTTCGTCGCCGAATGGACTGAAGCCGAACTCCCTAAAGAGTACGGCGCATACTCCAATTGGATTATGCATTTTGACGGCTCCAAAATGTTGGCCGGCTTGGGGGCTGGTGTCGTATTGACGTCCCCAACCGGGGATACAGTCCAATATGTACTTCAGATAATGTACACGGACTCCAACAATGCGGCCGAATATGAGGCCCTCCTACATGGCCTCCGGATGGCAATCTCCATGGGCATTCAACGCCTAGAGGTGCGCGGGGATTCAAACCTCGCAATATCCCAAGTAAATGGAGACTTTGACGCCAAGGATCCGAAAATGGCAGCCTATCGTAACGCTGTCCTAAAAATGTCAGCTCGGTTCGAAGGGCTCGAATTCCACCATGTAGCCCGAGATAATAACCAAGCAACCGACGTACTGGCACGCATCGGCGCAAAACGCGACGCTGTCCCTCCTAACATCTTCCTGGAACGGCTCTTTAAGCCATCCGTACTATGGGAAGAGGAGTCCGAAAATAACAACCCGGAGGCAGCCGCACCACCCAACACAGAACAATCTGACATCACCGGCAACTCAGCCGATGAAATAACACCTTCAGCCCATGAAATAATGGCAGTAATCGCCCCGTGGACAGAGCCGTTCCTAGCCTACTTACTTAGGCAGGAGCTTCCCGAAGACCAATATGAGGCCCGCTGCATAGTCTGGCGATCTAAAGCCTACAAGGTCCACGAGGGAGAACTGTATAAGAAAAGCACAACCGGAGTCCTTCAACGGTGTATCTCCGAGGAGGAAGGGCGAAACCTTCTGGCTGAAATTCATGCCGGACTAGGCGGACACCACGCCGCAGGTCGGGCCCTTGTAGGCAAGGCATTCCGTATAGGATTTTATTGGCCGACGGCCCGGGCAGATGCGCAGGACTTAGTCCAAAGATGCGTCGATTGTCAGCTCTTTGCTAATCAGAGCCACATGCCACCCACTGCCCTCCAAACTATACCCATTACCTGGCCGTTCGCGGTCTGGGGGCTTGACATGGTTGGACCCCTTAAAGGGGGAACCCACAAGCGAAGGTACCTATTGGTCATGGTGGACAAATTCACCAAATGGATAGAGGCCAAGCCAGTTAAAACGGCAAAGTCCGGACCAGTGATAGACTTCATATCCGGGGTAGTACACCGTTATGGTGTCCCCCATAGCATCATTACCGATAACGGCACGAACTTCACGGCCGACGAGGTTAAATTATGGTGCAAAAATATGGGCATTAAGCTCGATTACGCTTCAGTCTATCATCCTCAAACCAACGGTCAAGTGGAACGAGAAAATGGTCTAATAATGAGCGGCATCAAACCCAGACTAGTGCGGTCCCTTACGAAATCTGACATGCACTGGGTAGAGGAGCTCGACTCCGTACTCTGGGGGCTGCGGACAACGCCCAACCGTACTACCGGATTCACACCATTTTTTATGGTATACGGCGCAGAGGCAGTTTTGCCCTGCGACATCATTCATGACTCACCTCGAGTGCGCATGTACGAAGAAAGAGAAGCCGAGCTGGATCGGCAGGACAGCTTGGATGCATTGGAGGAAGAACGCGACGTTGCCAAGGCTCGTTCCGCATTCTATCAGCAGCAGGCTTGAAGATATCAAAACAGAGAAGTACGGGCTAAGACTTACAATGTTGGCGAACTAGTTCTACGCCTGCCGGACAAGAAAAAGGACAAGCTCAAACCTAAATGGGAAGGCCCCTTCATTATCGATCAAGTCCTGACCGGCGGGGCGTACCGTCTGCGAAATACATGGGACAACCGACTCGAGCCGAACCCATGGAATGCAGCCCGCCTCCGAAGATTCTATGCCTAGCGCCGAACTAAGAGTTCATCCCCTTCCCCCGTCCAAATTTTTGCACTTCAGCTGTCTTTTGTTTCTCTTTTTTCTCTCACCCCTTTTCATAAAAGCCCTTAAAGGCCTACTTGTGCATTGTTCGCACACACTTGATATGCTATCCGCACTCATTATACCTGGGGGCTTCTTTACCAGAAGCTTAATTATAAGGGCCTCATGCCCAGCACATGTGTCAAACTTCCATGTGTACCTTTTATTCACCATTATATGCATCGATATGACTTAAGTTTTGGCCAAGCTGGGTTGCCTGGCTCCTGTGCTTACCCCTACGTTCCCGATTGTTCGGCTAGGAGGTAAAGGGAGCACCTCTACGATTGTTACTGCCGGGTCAGCCGGATGTGTACCTCAGACTGGGTGAAGCCGAAAGCTAGCGTTCTTAAGGGAATATTCGGTCGGTGACTTGAAAGATGATTTTTACCTATTTATTTATCTGCCCCCAGATGTTTCACTGCTCTTTTCGCAGTCCGGACATGCACTTTAGGGCATGCCTCCCAGGGAAAGGAACCCTTAACGGAACTATTCTCCCTGGAAGATGTTTCTTACTAACCATGTAATATAACATAACTAGTTGGGCACTTGTCTGATAAAGCACTAATGACCCCTACGCCTGGTCTCCATGCATGCCCCGGTTGTTTCTTAACCAAGAAGGTATTCGGACACACTCCGGACACTAGGGTCCCGAGGTTGAAGCGAAAAGGTCGGCAAAGACAAACGATCTACAATCCGGCTAGAAGGCATTTTACATGTCATTTAAAATACATTGTCAAATCGACTGACTGTATTCTTCCTCAATCCCATCTAACAGGCTGTCTAATTTACAGTCCCATTGGGAATATTTAGCGGCCAACTCTACCTGGCCGTACACTAAACTCACAAGGATCTCCTTCCCATCGGGTCCCACAGGTCCGACCTTGTCCATGTGGTTGGGATCCGCCTTCTTGTACCGCGTCTTCACCATGGCCCAGGCCTCCCTGGCACCTTGGCGGCAGGCCGAAATCTTCCATAAGCGGAAGCGCTGCCGCACTCCCTGAAGCTTCTCCGCAAGCTCTCCAAGGCCCTCGGGTAGGGAGAGGGACGGACATAAAGCCTGGACGACGCCGCTCATCGCCTGCCGAACTCGTTCGAGCAGTTGCACCAGCTCGGGAAGTTGATCACCCATTGATACGGGCATCTCCTCAGCAGGGCGACCTGTGAGCACACCTACAGACATATTTCTGTCAATTGACTTCCTCGCCTAACTCTTCTTTTCAAAGGAGTTCGCTCAAGCACTTACTATTGATGCCGCGACGAAGCCGCTGATTCTCCTTCACGGAGCCAGACAGCTCAGCCCGAACACCTTTCAGCTCTTCCCCAAGCTGGGCGTGGGCATCTTGGAGCTTGTTTCTTTCCTGCTGCACCCTTGTCAGCACCCTCTCGCCGGCCTTCAGCTGGCGCAGTAGGTCTTGCTTGTCCGGATCTAGTCCGGCAACACCTGCAATGAAATTGTCAGGCTTACATGCACGCCGCACACCAATTATCTTTTTGAAATAATGTGTTACCAGGAGGGGTCTCTGTATCTCCTCCTGCGGCAGCTAGTGCGGCCTCGAGTTGGGCCTTGCACTCTTGCAGCTCCTGGGACAACTGGGTATTCTTCTCTGTAAGATCCTGCACATCAAATGATCCTTAAATCAGTTACTCTAACTACTTTAAGTCTCGGGGGCTACTGGCATATACAACTATTAAAATCTCTTACCCGTATGTCCTTTACATACTGCTTCGTAGCTCTAGTCAAACCATCTTCAGCAGCACGGAGGTGCGCGTCCCCCGCGTTAAAGGCATTCAACGCCTCGGGGGAGAAGCACGCGTCATGAAAAACTGTCTGGCGGCGCCTATGGTTCATGGCGCTCTCCACCTCAGACCTGGTGGCGGACAGTCCGTCGGCATCCTCCATTGGAGGAGTATCCGGCTCGCGCCTTGCGCTCGCCTCCCCCTCCAGACCAGGCGTTGGAGCCTAGCTGGTAGAAGCTGGGTTGGAAACTCCTACGCCCGCAGTACGGCGGGCACTCTTTCTCCTGCAAAGGTCATGAGCATTCAAACACTTCCTAGGAACTTTGTCCTAAATAACGATCGCGAGCTATACCGTTGCGGCGATGTCTCGATCCGCGCCGCACTCCTCTTCCGCCTGCTGGGCCGGACTGACCCTTGTTGGCCAGCTGCCGTGGCCTCAGCCTCCTGCCCTGAAGGCGCCCCCTGCGAGACACCATGGTACACGGTGGTCAGAAATGCGCAAGGACGGAATAATGGTGTCAGGACTTCGGTCACAATCACCTGGGGAGCCGGAGATAGTCTGGGGTAGTCAGTTGTAATGGCGACTAGAGCATTGTCCATGCTGAGTTGATGGAACACCCCGTCGATTAGCTCCACCTTTATGTCCGGATCCTCTTCGGAGGACGGATCAAGGGATCTTTCTGGATCCTTGGGCTGTGGAGCCGGGCTATGAATGCTCTCCACAGTCCGGCGCAGATCCTGCGTCAAAACCATAAAAGTAAGGCACTTAACTTTGAAAGCGTGGGTCGGATAAATGAACATTCGCTTACCCAGCTTCAAGGGTAGTTCATGGAGAACCCATTTGATGGGCTCGTCTGGAGGAAGTCCTCCCTCTCCCCCTTGTACAGGCCATACAGAATCTTCACCAGGTCCTCGGCCGATCCCGGCCCTTGGCGGCCATGACGAGTGGCATCATTCTCTCCATTGAAATCCCACATGGGGTGGCCCCTGTATTGCAGCGGCTGCACCCCCTGCATAATGCACGTGGCCATGACTCCAATCATGGTCAGTCCGAAATGGGCCAGTAACCTTATCCGGCCCATCAAATAATGGACACTCTTGACTTCCTCCAGCTGGGGGCTCCGCGGACGCCAACTCAGGCATTTCTTCAGAGGAGCATTGTTGAACTTGGGAGGCCGATCCGAACAGGGTCCGGTAGCGGAGCGTCTTCTACATAAAACCATTCGTAAGGCCAGTCTTCGGACGCCTTCTTAGGGGTTCCGGATGGATATCCGGTCCCGGCGATGCGCCATATTTCGGCACCGCCCACTTGATATATGGACCCCCCGTGAGAGCGGGGTACGAGGCAAAATAACCTCTTCCACAGCGCAAAATGGGGCTCGATGCCCAGAAATAGCTCACAAAGAGCTACGAAGCCCGCGATATGCAGAATCGAGGCGGGTGTGAGGTGATGGAGCTGGAGTCCGTAGAACTCTAGAAGGCCGCGGAGGAACGGATGTACAGGAAATCCGAGCCCCCTTATCAGATAGGGGACGAAGCATACCCGCTCCCCTTTGTTGGGATTTGGGGTAGCCTCCGCTTGCTTCCCACCTTTGTAGGTGGCTAGCCCGGCTCGAACCGGAACCATAAAGGCCGGAGGAAGATATCCCTCCGCTTGGAGCATCACTAGCTCGTTGTGAGGGACAGAACACCTCCTCCGATCTCCTGGCAAAGGGCTGGGAGCGCGAGAGGAGGAGCCGCAACGATGGTCCATGATGGAATGGGTTTTTGGTCAGAGGCGCTCTGATGAGTACTCGCGGATGGAAGATGGTGTGATTTGGATCTGGATTCTTGCCTCTCTTATAGGCAGATTATTTGCGCAGCTAGGGGGTGAAACATAAAAGATACCCTGGCTTTTTGCATTCGTGCAACGCGTGGAAGAAGGCCATTATTGGGCATGGAAGCCAAGGAGCGCAACGTCTACAAAAGAGCCAGACACTATTCGGCAGGTACATGGAACTTAAAGGAGAACCCGCCTTGCAACGCCGAAGACTATATACGCGCTGGACTTATCGCCATTGAAGCCTGGTTCGGGGACTACTGAGGGAGTCCTGGACTAGGGGGTGTCCGGACAGCCGGACTATCATCATCAGCCGGACTCCAAGACTATGAAGATATAAGATCGAGGACTCCGTCCCGTGTCCGGATGGGACTTCCCTTGGCGTGGAAGGCAAGCTTGGCGATACGGATATGTAGATCTCCTACCATTGTAACTAACTCCGTGTAACCCTAGCCCTCTCCGGTGTCTATATAAACCGGAGGGTTTTAGTCCGTAGGACAACACAACCATTACAACAATCATACCATAGGCTAGCTTCTAGGGTTTAGCCTCCTTGATCTCGTGGTAGATCCACTCTTGTACTACCCATATCATCAATATCAATCAAGCAGGAGTAGGGTTTTACCTCCATCGAGAGGGCCCGAACCTGGGTAAAAACATCGTGTCCCTTGTCTCCTGTTACCATCCGCCTAGACGCACAGTTCGGGACCCCCTACCCGAGATCCGCCGGTTTTGACACCGACAGGGAGACTATCATTTGAAGCACAAGCGCAAGGAGTTCATCATCAACGCACCATTTGTTACTTCTTGGAGAGTGGTGTCTCCTAGATTGGCTAGGTGTCACTTGGGAGCCTCCGACAAGATTGTGGAGTTGAACCAAGGAGTTTGTAAGGGCAAGGAGATCGCCTACTTCATGAAGATCTACCGCTAGTGAGGCAAGTCCTTCGTGGGCGACGGCAATGGTGGGATAGACAAGGTTGCTTCTTCGTGGACCCTTCGTGGGTGGAGCCCTCGGTGGACTCGCACAACCGTTACCCTTCGTGGGTTGAAGTCTCCATCAACGTGGATGTATGATAGAACCACCTATCGGAACCACGCCAAAAACATCCATGTCTCCAATTGCATTTGAATCCTCCAAACCCTTCCCTTTACTTTCTTGCAAGTTGCATGCTTTAATTTCCGCTGCATATATACTCTTTGCATGCTTGCTTGAATAGTGTGATGATTGCTTGACTTGTCCTAAAGTAGCTAAAATCTGCCAAACTCTAAAATTGGGAAAAGGTTAAGTTTTTATTGGTCAAGTAGTCTAATCACCCCCCTCTAGACATACTTCAAGGTCCTACAAGTGGTATCAGAGCTTTGGTCTCCATTTGCTTTGATTTCCATAGCTTTTGGTGGTCATTGCCTTGGTTTCACAACCTAGGAGAGTATGGCGTCTAGCGAGGGAAATTATCACCGTAGAGGTCCTTACTTTGATGGTACTAATTTTGCTAGTTGGAAGCATAAGATGAAAATGCATATTCTCGGACATAACCCCGCCGTTTGGGCAATTATTTGTATTGGCTTGCAAGGTGAATTCTTTGATGGGAGAGAACTGAACCGTGAAGCTAATGCGGAAGAATTGAAGATGCTGCAATACAACGCTCAAGCTTGTGATATCATCTTCAACGGATTGTGCCCCGAAGAATTCAACAAAATCAGCCGTCTTGAGAATGCAAAGGAAATTTGGGATACTTTGATTGATATGCATGAAGGTACCGAATCCATCAAGGAATCCAAGTTGGATGTGCTCCAAAGTCAGCTTGACAAGTTCAAAATGAAGGATGGTGAAGGTGTCGCTGAAATGTACTCTAGGCTTGCTCTTATCACAAATGAGATTGCCGGTTTAGGGAGTGAAGAGATGACCGACAAATTCATCATCAAGAAGCTCCTAAGAGCATTGGATGGAAAGTATGATACCGTGTGCATATTGATTCAAATGATGCCAAACTACAAAGATCTCAAGCCAACGGAAGTCATTGGAAGAATTGTTGCTCATGAGATGTCACTCAAGGATAAGGAGGAACTTCACAACAAGTCAAGTGGTGCTTACAAAGCCTCAAGTGAAGCCCCCACATCATCAAGTGAGAAACAAACCTTCAATGAAGAATTGAGCTTAATGGTGAAGAACTTCAACAAATTCTACAAGAGTAGAAGCAAAGAAAGAAGCTCCAAATCAAGGTCTTACAATGACAAAAGATCTTCTAGTCGAGAGCGCAATTGCTACAATTGTGGGAGACCCGGACACTATTCCAATGAGTGTACGGCACCATACAAAAGAAGAGAAGATTCTCCAAGAAGAAGCAAAAGAGAAGAATCACCACCAAGAGAGAGGAGGAGTAGAGATGATCGTTATGAACGAAGACCCTCACGGAGAAGCAAGGATTCGGAAAGGAAGGACAAGTCATCAAGGAGCTACACAAAATGAAGACATCAAGCTCATGTTGGTGAATGGGTATCTGGCTCCGACTCTGACAATCACTCCGAGAGAAGCTATCACTCCGACTCCGAATATACTCAAGATGAAGGTGTTGCCGGTCTAGCACTTGTGTCAACCAACTCCTACGACATATTTGATTCACCAAATGAAGGTGTTGGAAGATTCTTCATGGCCAAAGGTCCAAAGGTAACACATCCTGAGTATGTTGATTTCAATAGTGATGAAGATGACTTGTTTGTGGATGATGATTTACTTGTTGACAACTCTAGTGATGAATACTATGATGAAACGTCAATTAATCATGCTAATCAAGATGAAACGAATGACAATGATAAGGAGAAGATTGAGCTTCTAACTAAAGAACTAAACACTCTTAAGTTGGCTCATGAAACTATCTTCAAAGATCATCGAGAACTTTTAAGGGCTCATGAGAAGTTACGCTTTGAAAAGCTCAATCTTGAGCAAGAGCATGAGTTCTTAAAAGCAATCAATGATGATCTTCGCAAGAAAAGTTCTTCTTACATTGCCAAGTGTTTACTCTTATCTACTTACATGCCTCAAGTCAAGTCTAGTAACAAGTACAAGAAAGATACTTCCTCTAGTAGTAACAATAATAATGTCAAATCCAATATTGTTGCTTCTAGTAGTTCTCTTGATTCCACTAATGATTCTCTTAGCCAAGTTACACTTGAGCAAGTGTTCGCACATGAACACGTCACCGTGTACCTCCAACACCGAGGGTGATGCACCGCAGCTCACGTCGAAGGAGACCCGCCGGAAGCGCGGTACGCAAGACAATCCGGCGGGCGCTTATGAAGACCCGAAACCCCACGCGATCGGGAGGGACCCCGTCAGGGCGCGCAGCGGCTATGGGATGCTCTAGGTCGGCCTGACCGCCCCTAGGGCCTCGAGGTTGGCCGCCCTGCAATGAAGAAGAACGAACGAAGAACGAGGAAGAAGAACTAGGGTTAATGAGAAAAGATAAAAAGACAAAAATGGTAGATGATTTGTTCGATTGTGTGTTGTTCAATCGGCCGTCACCTCTCGTCTATATAAGAGGCGGATGGACTTCCCGTACAAGAAAAGGACTTTCCTTGTCGTCCAAATCATGCAAATCTAGCCAAATTCGGACTTCTCACGACCTCCGGCCCGGATGTCCGGCTCTAGGCCCGGATGATCCGGCCTAGCCCAGTTTTCTGACAGCAGCTTACTGTTTGGGCTCTAGAATATGCATATGACCTCGGATTTGGATGTTTTTTATATCAAAATCAACCGTCTCGACGAGACGCACAACTTTCATGTTGAACACTTTTTGGTCTGAGGCCATCTTGAGAGGTTTTCGGGCCGTTTTCTAAAGTCTGCAGCAGAAAAACTTGTCCGGACGTCCGGACGATTGCCCGGATAGTCCGGCCTTTACCCGGATCATCCGGGAGTTGATCCAGATCATCCGGGAGTTGATCCAGATCATCCGGATTCAGCGCCAACCTTCTGGAATCTTAGTGCTTCAATTACCCGGATGATCCGGACCCCGGCCCGGATGATCCGGCCAACATTGATGCAGCTCACGGTTTTGCCTATAACTTTTGCATACGACCTCAGATGGGGACGATCTTTATACCAAAATCATCCGTTTCGACGAGACGAAGAACTTTGCAGTTGTAACTTTTTCCATCTGGGGTCTTCTTAATTAGGTTTCATCCCATTCTTTAATCAGGTGTCAACACGGGTATCTCCGAAATTGTCATATCTTTTGCACTTGAGCTCCTTTTTGGTCCATCTTCATACTTATTTCGATCATCTTGATGAGGGCCATCAAATGGTGACATAAACTCATAATTTAACCTCATTCCATTATAGACTTAAGTCACTCTTTGCGATCATGCCATTTTTGAGCGTCAACACATGCCCCCCTGTTTTTCGGTAAAGGTAGTATGCCGAAAAATAACTTGTATCATGTTGGTTCTAAGGACGATGTCAACACTCCATCGGCCACTTTGCATGTGCTTAGGGCGATAAATATATATCAGCCATTATTTGCTGGAATCCTTGATGCAAATTTGGGTGAAACCTCTTCAACTTCATTAACAACTCGATGATAAAGTTTCATAGATATGTATCTCAAGGTCATCCTCCGAACCATATTGTTCACCCTTTTGTTAGGACTTTGCAGATAATCAACAATAAACTTTCTCCAATCCTCACTTTTACCTGCATAAAAACAATGTTAGTGGCCGAAGCGGTGGACTTCGGTTCGGCCTTACCTATGTTGACGAGACTAAGCATCGGCTATTGATAGAAATGCAACACACCATGATTAACATAGTAGCCGGATGCCTGCTGTGCCAACTCTTTCGAATTGTCATGTCTAGAAATATGAACAATTTTATAGCAACCCAAGGTAAATTTTGCATCTAGACATACCTCAACATAAACTATAAGTGATTCGTCAAAACATTGATAACCCTTGGATATTTGTTGCACTACTCATAACGAATCACTGAAAGCCTCAATATGTATAGCCATATAGCATGTAAAAGATTCAATCCGAATAACAATGCATATTTGGCTTTGATTAATTGTGCAAAAAATATTCTAAGTGGCATGAGGCTTCATAAAATTGCACCATAAGGAGATATATAAACAACACCAACACCTTGGCCATTGTGAATTCAACCATCGAAACATAATCTCCATAGTACTAGAGAGACAAGGTTAATATCACTTAACATGTACCTTGTCTCAGTTCCAATTGAACTAAGGACAATGTTAGAATTTCACACCAGCCATGATAGGATAGTTTCTTTGGATGATAGTTAAGTATCGGCCATTATCAGGAGGTCCATGTAGAATTCATCCATTAAAGCATGTGCAGCCGAAATAAATAAATAAAATAGGAATAAAATATTTCGGCCCCTTTGTCTTAGCAACAAAAATGTAACTAACCAAATGTATAGTGATTTGGTAATACTCTGTCATGAGATGGAAAATTATGTTGCATACATGGATCAAAATAAGTCCATGGAGGGTAACTGATCATACCTATGGATGAATTCCATGGCAAAGGCATCAATGGCATTGTTGAAGAAAATGGATGATGTGCTAACCGAAGATTTTGATGTTGTGATGCGCACCTTCGGCTTAATTGTTTGGGGCTTTCATTATTTTCCTTCTTCACTTTTATTGTACTTGTTGCAACAGAAGCATGCACATCATTTTTGTCTTGATTGAACTTCTTGGGAACCCATGCCATGTTCTTCTTTTTCAGCTCTTGTGCACTAAGATTTTGTAATTTCTTCTTTTGCCAATATGATAAGCCGAGTGGGCATCTCGGCTGTGATTCTGTTTTGACCAATGGCAATTCTTTCTTGGCCTTGTGCACTCTCAACTTCTTTTCTTCAGATTTGGCATTTTGACTCTCAATAATTGGTTGCTTCATCTCATTGCCTTTAGTAGCCAATGTTAACACTTCCATTGGCTCTTTTTCATTTGAGATCAAATCTGGAGTAGCACTCTTACGACCATCTCTTTTAACGCGGTAAACTTGTTTGACCACCTCTTTCTTCTTCCTTGAGCTATGGACCGATTCCTTATGATTGAAACGGTCTTTAACATGTGATTGTTCAGATGTTGATCTTCTTGGAGCTGCATAATATTGGTGAGATGGTCTAAAATAAGATGGAGAAGGTGCCCTTGTATCATACCTGTCCCATGATGAATATGTATCTATATGAGCATAGGGAGGCATCCACGGCATTGGCATTGGCGGCCCAAAATAAGGATATGAATATGTTTTATTAAAATTCGTACTTTGCCAATACCGATCCTCATATTTGTGCCTTGGGGGTGATCTTGGTTTCTTTGCATGATTTGGCCGATAAGCATTCTTCTCTTCACTCTTCTTTTGATATTTTATCCAATAGTTCAGCGAAGGTGATTTTTGATCTCTTATACTTGCGCTTATTTCGGCCTTTGTTTTCTTTTGATTTGTTGTCATCGATCATTGGATTTGCTTGCTGCCCCCCAGTCCTTGGCGTCTCTATTGTAGCTTCGATGGAATTCTCGCCCTCAAGATTATGTTCGTTATGCTCTTCAACAACTCCTTTACTTGAAAGCTTGATCCCATCACCTGCAGCTTTTACATTCTCTTTAAATGGATGGGCTTGAAGCAGCCGATGCAAAAACTTTTTGCCGTCGGGACCAATCGTAATAGACTGGTCATCTCTTGGTGTTTCAACAAACTTCAATCGTCCTTTTTCAATGGACGATTTAACTATTTGACGAAACATGTTGCAATCCTCAAAATTATGCTTGGACGAATCATGCAACTTACAATACATTCGCCCTTGGATTGATGGCTTAACATGGTGATCAAGAATTGTAATGTAATTATTTTTCAGTAACAAATCAAATATTTGATCACACATGCTTGAATTGAAGGTATACTTCTTGTTTTCTAGCCGATCTTGCTGTTTGAACGGCTTTGGAGATAAGCAAACGAATGGTTCAGATTTGGAATCTCCCAATTCGGCTATGCATTGTGTTTTCCACTCTATATCCGATGTATTTGGACAAGATATTATATTAGCATCGAATTTCTCAAAAGAAATTAACCTTGGCTTTAAACTTTTGAAACGAAAATATTTAGAACACACGTGTCTCAATTGAGACCAAGTGCAAGCCAAGTAAGAAATAAGCAAAGCTACCCAACTAGATATGAACTTTAGATAAAGCAATGGGGAAAGCTTTGGCTGCAACAATAAGTCATTATCGGTCTTTATAAATTGTGCAATGGTTTGACCGATATGTGCCGTAACAATTTTATTGCCAACAAGTAAATTGCCCTTCTTCATTGATCTTTCAAAATTAATTATGAGGATTCTCTAATAGATGCATCAACAGTAAAGTTCTGACCAAATCTGAAAATAGGTAAATTACTGGCTAAACATACCTCTTGAAATATGTTGGGAGAGCATGATGGTGGTGTGACTTGAACAATATCTTGCTTCGCCTTTGGATGGCTCCCCAACGCCTCTTCATCATCTTTTTCTTGATTCTGTGCATCATTACCTTGAAGATCCATGTCAGCCGAACTTTGTTCGACTACTTGTTCTTGTCCTTGAGGCTTGTCAATTTCTATGGCACGGAACTCATAGGGCAGGAAGTAGGTTCCATTGACTTCGGAAAAATCAAGTATGGCTTTTTTGCTATGCTTTCCATGCCCTTTCTCAATAATGCTTGCCTCTTTGGATTTGATGGACTCATAATATATACTACTTGATTCAGCTTTTCTAATAACCAAATTTTCTTTGTTACCTGAGTCAACAACTTTATATTTTTGAATTTGCCAGGCTTCTCGCTCTCATCTAATTTTAGCCCACATCTCAGCTTGGCGAGCTTTAAACTTTTTCATCTCAATTTCCATCCACTCGTCATGAGATTGCCCCCCAATACTTTGAGACTCTTTCGGCAATGAGGTGCTAAAATTTTGTGATTGTTTAGGTGGTACACTGGATGGTACAACACTGGGCGACTGCATCATTTGCACAACTCTAGCTTTTACAGCAGCAAAATCATGAGGCTTCCCGCCATCTATTAGTTCCTGGCGAATAGAGTTGCACAAATCCCAAGAGAATGTAAGCTTGTTCTCAATTACCCAGTCTGGATATGGTTGCCCCCCAATGCTTTTAGACCCTTTCGGCAATGAGATGTTGCCGAAATTCTGTAATTGTGTAGGGGGGACATGATATGCCACGATAGTAGGTGAAAGCATTTGTGCTCCTGCAGAAGTTTCACTTATTCGGCCGTGACCATTAAGGTGCGGAGCCGAATTATGGACATCAACAGTTGCGTATGGTGCCAAAAATTTACTAACATGAGGTGTGGTATATGGTGGTTGAGAGTAACTGGCCGAATAGCTAGTAGTAGCATGGCCAATTCTCCCATCCATCGGCAAGGTTGGATTCACATATTGCAAATTAGTTGCCGATAAATAAAAAGGTGAAACACTTTCTTGTATGCTATTAGAAATTTTAACATGAGGTGTTTCAAATTGATTAACCAAACCCATCATGTTGTTCATCGGCATATGGATTTGTGGGGTTGCCGATGCATGAGAGTTTGGATACATATGTTGTACGTTGCTAAAATCATAAGAATTTGAAGCATTAAGATTGCTTTGCATCGGCTCTTGCGCCTAATTAGATGCATGATTGATAAAACTAGGGCTAGCCGATACATTATGCTCATTAGATGATCTAGCAACAACATATGCATTATTTGCATCTACATATGTGAATTGGGTATTCATATTACCTTTGTAGATCGCAAACCCTAGATGACGATCTCTTCGTAGCAAGAACGGGCTGGAGACCGTTCAAAGCTTCGTCCCCAGCGGAGTCGCCAAAAAGTGTGTTCGCACACGAACACGTCACCATGTACCTCCAACACCGAGGGTGGTGCACTGCAGCTCACGTCGAAGGAGACCCGCCGGAAGCGCCGTACGCAAGACAATCCGGCGGGCGCTTTTGAAGACCCGAAACCCCACGCGCCCGGGAGGGACCCCGTGAGGGCGCGCAGCGGCTATGGGATGCTCTAGGTCAGCCTGGCCGCCCCTAGGGCCTCGAGGTTCGCCGCCCTGCAATGAAGAAGAACGAACGAAGAACGAGGAAGAAGAACTAGGGTTAAGGAGAAAAGATAAAAAGATAAAAGTGGTAGATGATTTGTTCGATTGTGTGTTGTTCAATCGGCCGTCACCTCTCGTCTATATAAGAGGCGGATGGACTTCCTGTACAAGAAAAGGACTTGCCTTGTCGTCCAAATCATGCAAATCTAGTCAAATTCGGACTTCTCACGACCTCCGGCCCGGATGTCCGGCTCTAGGCCCGGATGATCCGGCCTAGCCCAGTTTTCTGACAGCAGCTTACTGCTTTGGCTCTAGAATCTGCATATGACCTCGGATTTGGGCGTATTTTATATCAAAATCAACCGTCTCGACGAGACGCACAACTTTCATGTTGAACACTTTTTGCTCTGAGGAAATATTGAGGGGTATTCGGGCCGTTTTCTAAAGTCTACAGCAGAAAAACTTGTCCGGACGTCAGGACGATTGCCCGGATTGTCCGGCCTTTATCCGGATCATCTGGGAGTTGATCCAGATCATCCGGCTTCAGCGCCAACCTTCTGGAATCTTAGTGCTTCAATTACCCGGATGATCCGTACCCCGGCCCGGATGATCCGGCCAACATTGATGCAGCTCACGGTTTTGCCTATAACTTTTGCACCACGACCTCAGATGGGGACGATCTTTATATCAAAATCATCCGTTTCGACGAGACGAAGAACTTTGCAGTTGTAACTTTTTCCATCTGAGGTCTTCTTAATTAGGTTTCATGCCATTCTTTAATCAGGTGTCAACACGGGTATCTCTGAAATTGTCATATCTTTTGCACTTGAGCTCCTTTTTGGTCCATCTTCATATTTATTTTGATCATCTTGATGAGGGCCATCAAATGGTGACATAAACTCATAATTTTAACCTCATTCCATTATAGACTTAAGTCACTCTTTACGATCATGCCATTTTTGAGCGTCAACAGCAAGAAAATAGCTTATTGAAGGGAATTATAGAGAAAGGTGTTTACAAGAGCCTTGCCGGGAATAAGCAATTCGAGGAAATTGTACGCAAGCAAGGAAGGCACCGGAAGAATCAAGGTGTTGGTTTTGAACGAAAGTTCAATGCCAATGGAGTTGAGTGGGAAGAAGATCAATACCCCAAGATGAAGTTTGTCCCTCAACACGAGAAGTATGATCCTACTTCCTTCAAGGGAACACAAGCTCAAGATGATCTTCCACCACAAGACCACAAGAACAAAGGCAATTACAAGCTTCAAGAAGAGATTGATGCATTTGAAGAAGCACCTAAAGCCTCGTTCAAGTGGGTTCCCAAGACTATGTCAAATTCTACTTCATCAAGTACAACTACAACTCCAAGGATTCCCATCAAGATGATGTGGATCCCGAAAAGAAGAACTAGAGAGTTCTTGAGGGTGACTCTACCAACATTCTTCACTCATATCATTTTGGCAAGAACAAGTGCAATCAACTTTCACATCTTGCACTAGTTCAAGGAGTCACAAACCCTCATGTTGGTAAGGCAAGGGACAAGGTAACCTAATGATTTCATGGACATCATCTTGTGTGTGCATCACTCTATGTCTATGGATATTCTTGTTTGTTCCTTGTGGGACTAACCCATGTAGGTAAGTTAAAAGTGCAACTCACTCCAAAGGATTGCTCCAAATGATCTACATCAACATTGAGCATCCACATCTTCAACACCTACATGAAGTCATCATCGACAAAACCCAAGGTTAGTTCATCCCTCTAAGGGGGGATCTCACATCTAGGGGGAGCTTAACTCTAAGAATTGAGTCAAAGCAACTCTAATGGTGTGAACACATCAATGCATTATGTAAAAGTGGTAACCCCACTTGAGCTTAAACGATGAGTATGACCTATGATCAAATGTTCTCATTTGAATCCTAATTCAATATACTCATATATAGATGACCTAGTCATCGCCAATTGTTTGATAGATGCTAGAATTGGTTGTGCATGCTTTGTCACATATTTTATTTGCCATTTTATTGTGTGGGCATGTTGGTGCATATTTTACTTATTCAAGGACATCCACTTGTTGTTTTGATTGGTTGGGTTCTTTTCTTTTTGCCAAGTGGATGGACAAGAATGCCTAAGTACCCTCTCTAGCTATCTATGCTTTTCTCATCTCAAACTCTATTCATGCTACATCACAAAATTGATCAAGTTAGATTCGAACCACTCTGTGTGAGGAGCACTCGGAGTCCCCGATTCGTCATAGACTTAAACTTCCAAAACCTCTTTGTGACTCTCGGTCTGACCGATTCCTCCATTTCGGTCCTACCGCGATCATTAAGTTGATCTGAGTTTTCAATCTCGGCGCAACCGAGTTGAACTTTTCAGTCACACCGATTTGCTGTAACTGTACATAGTTATGCATCTCGGTGCCACCGAGTTGTTCCACTCGGTCACACCGACAGGGTCGGGCTATATATAGTCACGGGCAAAATTTTGGAAATTTCTTCGAAACCCTTCCCCTGCGCAATAGCTTGCTCTGCCATCGAAGGTCTCCGGATCGTCTCCTCATCGCCAGCAGCCTCATGTAGCTGGTCTCCGCCGCCGTCAACGGATTTCAAACCCGCTGTTGCCGCCGTAGCAAGTCCACCGCCAAGCTAGGGTATGGACTTGATCTTTGTGCTATCCACGTCTGATTCCTAGCACATTGTATTCTTGTTGAATCTTGCAATGATTGAAACAATCCTATCCACTCAATATAGTCCGTAGAGTAGATGAGATTCAAATTTTTAGGGTTAGGTTTCCGCCAAAACCATCTCGGACCCACCGAGTTGAAAAACTCGATCTCACCGATTTGGCTTATGCCATTGCACTAGTGACTCTCGGTCTGATCGAGAATTACTAACCGGTGCGACTGATTTTAGGATTCTGTGAAACCCTAGCAGTCTCGGTCCGACCAACTGTGACTCGGTCCAACCGAGTTCATCAGTTTAGGTTCCAAAACTGCTTCGGTATCACCGAGTTTGAAAATCGGTTGATCCGAAATGCTTTCTGTGGAAAACTAAAACTGAACTTTTGAATCATTCTTTTGCAAAAATCTCCGCATTTTGTGATGCTCATCCATTCTATCTCATCTATAACTCTTCATAGGGTCAGCAGTCAGCTTTTTGCAGCATGTCAGACCAGAGTGACAGCCAGAACAGGTCAGAAGAGCAGATGGACTTGAGTGAGGGCACTAGTCCCTCAACTACAGATGAAGGGAGCAGAAGCACTCCTAGCAACCTGCCTAAGGCTGCTACCAGGCAAAGGAGGAAAAGAACATCAGACTCAGAGGATGAGGACTACAAAGCTAAGGAAGATGAGGCTACTTCCAAGAAAGTAGTGCTCAAGAAGGAATATGGCTCTACACATAGCACAAAGCCTGGACTGAAAAAGAAAATTCCTGCCTAGAGGACACCAATGCCCAAAGTCAGAGGATCCACTCAAGTGCCAAAACAGACTGAACCCAAAGTGAGCTGAGGTGACAAGTGTTTTCTCTGAGATGAACTCGGTTTCACCGATTTGTTATTTTCGGCCCAACCGAATCCTTTCGGTCCAACCGAAGCATACAACTCGGTGCCACCGATTTCACAACAGGAAAAACAGTTTGCCACATATTCTATGTTTCTTTTGATCTAGCTCCACTCAATGAATCTTGTCCTCTGCAAGCATCACATTTTTATCATTGCTTTGTGTTGTGTCTCAAGGACCAAACCCATTCGACGGATTCCAAAAAACCCTTCTTGGAAATTGATGTCAAAGGGGGAGAGAGAGAACATCAAAGCTTATCATTTAGAGAGAGATCACACATCAAAGAAAGAGTTTATCACCTTCTTAACTTAAGTGGGAGAGAGACCCTCAAAGGGGGAGAAAGACCCTCAAAGGGGAGAGAGAGATCTCCAGGGGGAGAGAATACTTAAGTAGAGAGTAGTTCTCAAGGATCCCAGATGCTTGGTGTTCAAGAGGAGAGATGCCCACATGTCTTCTTGAGGGGAGAGACATGTTCATATGACCTATTGTGCTTATTTTCCTTAGCATACATTAGCTCTGATCATCATTCATATCTTTCAGCTCTGATTTTTCCGCTCTGATTTTCTTCTCCCTATCTTCTCCCAATATCCCATGCTAGATTCAGGGGGAGGAAGACATCTAAGGGAAAGAAATCATTTGAATTCATTGCATATCTTTACTCTTGGGGACATATCTAATCCAATGTGGTACTTAGTACTCACTCTGTACATGTCATCCCAGTCTTGGTATTCTTGTGGTTTCTTCTGTTTGCTCTGGCTAGTAGATGCATCTGTGTTATCTAACCTTGTTTACGCAGGTTCATTTCATCCTAAGCCAACTCAAGACTTCAAAGTAAGTATATGCATCACAATCATGTGTATGAGGAATTCTTGCTGATGTACATATTGTTTGTGAGGACGCATGAGCATGAAGGTATTCTCTTTAATATTCTTTGCTCTGATGCATATGGCCAAGATACATGTAACACATTGCCTGCTCTATCATGGCTATGCTCTCACATGCTTTTATATTCCATATTCACATGATTGCATACATGTAGGGGGAGCCTATGTTAGTTACATGTCTTTCCAAAGCCTTACTTGCTACTCGTTATATCTTTATCTAAAGCTTTCATGTATGCTGTCATCAATTACCAAAAAGGGGGAGATTGAAAGCACAAGTGCTCCCTAGGTGGTTTTGGTAATTAATGTCAACATATCTCTTGTTGGACTAACACTTTTATCTAGCATGTTTCAGATAAGTTCAACAATGGAGTGGCCTGGACTAAAGGATGTGGGAACTCCTTCAAGATGCTAAGGACAAAGGATTGGCTCAAGCTTCAAGCTCAAGACTCTTCATTTTACATTTTAGTGGTCCAAGATCACATTGAGTCTATAGGAAAAGCCAATACTATCAAGGAGGGATGAGGTGTTGCTTAATGAGCCTCTTGCTTCATGTGCTTAGTGATATGCTCCAAAACCCTCAACTACTTTCCCACTTCCGCAAATGACCTAAACCCAAAGCCAAAATCGGTCACACCGATTCTTCCTATCCGGCGCCACCGATTCCAAAAGTCATAGCCACTGCCACAAACCCTAAGCAAATCGGTCTTACCGATAGGGATCTCGGTCACACCAAGATGGGATTGTAATCTCTCTGTGTATGTCCATTACCAAAATCGGTCTCACCGAGTTTGAGCAATCGGTACTACCGAGATTACAATGCGAACTCTCTGCATAACTTATTACCAAAATCGGTCTCACCGAGTTTGTGTAATCGGTCAAACCGAGTTTGCCTGACCAACTCTCTGGAAAGCTTATCACCAAAATCGGTCTCACCGAGTTTGTGTAATCGGTCTTACCGAGATTATGTTATTCCCTAACCCTAACCATATTGGTCTCACCAAGTTGCATTTCGGTCCCACCGAAAACCCTAACGGTCACATTATTTGCTAAATCGGTCTGACCGAGTTTAACGATTCGGTCCCACCGAGTTTGGTAGATTGTGTGTAATGGTTAGATTTTGTGTGGAGGCTATATATACCCCTCCACCTCCTCTTCATTCATGGAGAGAGCCATCAGACTGAACCTACACTTCCAGCATACATTTTCTGAGAGAGAACTACCTACTCATGTGTTGAGGCCAAGATATTCCATTCCTACCATATGAATCTTTATCTCTAGCCTTCCCCAAGTTTCTTTCCACTCAAATCTTCTTTCCACCAGATCCAAAACCTATGAGAGAGAGTTGAGTGTTGGGGAGACTATCATTTGAAGCACAAGAGCAAGGAGTTCATCATCAATGCACCATTTGTTACTTCTTGGAGAGTGGTGTCTCCTAGATTGGCTAGGTGTCACTTGGGAGTCTCCGACAAGATTGTGGAGTTGAACCAAGGAGTTTGTAAGGGGAAGGAGATCGCCTACTTCGTGAAGATCTACCGCTAGTGAGGCAAGTCTTTCATGGGCGACGGCCATGGTGGGATAGACAAGGTTGCTTCTTCGTGGACCCTTCGTGGGTGGAGCCCTCCGTGGACTCGCGCAACCGTTACCCTTCGTGGGTTGAAGTCTCCATCAACGTGGATGTACGATAGCACCACCTATCGGAACCACGCCAAAAATATCCGTGTCTCCAATTGCGTGTGAATCCTCCAAACCCTTCCCTTTACTTTCTTGCAAATTGCATGCTTTACTTTCCGCTGCTCATATACTCTCTGCATGCTTGCTTGATATGTATTGTGAATGTTAAACTTGTGCCTAATCTCCACTTAAACTTAAGGAAACTTAAAAACTGCAACTTTGGTACTAAGTGTCTAATCACCCCCCCTCTAGACACATCTTCTCAAGGTCCTATAATTGTTCATAGTTAAGACATTGCAGAATATGACATTGTGCTATAGTGGGTAGGTTCACCACGCCACTGGATTACAGATGAAGAACAGAAGCATACATGCAGTGCAAAAGAAGATCACTTGCTCTATATAGTTTAATTTACATGGTATGAAGAAGGAACTTGGTTGTACAACTGAAAACTTAAATTGAGAAGGACAAACTTTTGTTTATGAACTACATAATAAACTTTAAACATGCAATTTGATGCAAACACCAAAAATAAACAGCTGTTGTAGTCATGCCTAACCAAATATATACAACAAAGTTTGAAGGCTTGAGAAGGACAAACTTACATTATTGGTGAAGGCAGGCTCTATAAAGGCCTTGTCCATGCTGATGGGGGGGGGGCAATTCAAGAAGTTTACCACGGAATCTTCTTCATAAGCATTGCCATTATTCTACATTTTGTTAAGAGTAAATATAGATGTGATAATATACGAAAAATGGAGAATATTTAAGATAATATGAAGAGTGATGCTACATAACCAAGTAGCTATGAATGTAAGTGAAGCGATACAGGCAAAAGGTACAGCCAAGAGCAATGCACAGCTAAACTTCTTCAGTACCAACCTTATGGTAAGAGTAAATATAGATCTGATGTGTAGAAAATGGAGGGCAAAGGAAAATAAGTTGCAGAGTGATGGTACATGAACAACTACCTGTCATTATAAGTACACTGATAAAGGATAGATGTACTTACAAGAACAATGCAGAGCTAAAAAAACATTGGCATTGGATATATTCTACACTAGTGTAACCATTCATACAGATCAGATAATTTGGAGTGAACAATTGATAAGCAAGCTATCATGCATACTGCTGTCACATAATGAACCAGGTATGTGGAAGTACAGTGATACAGGACAACAGGTACTAACAAGAGCAAAGTAGCAGGTAACATATTTGCGATATCCTGTCTTTCTTTTCAAACTGGAATTCTTCTTCGAGCAGATTTCCTGCAAAAAAGATCCGTAAGGCACATGCAGAAAAGTAGAAGTTCAAATTGTCATGTGATTTCATAGACAGTACCTCATCCTGGGAATGAGACCAGTGCATAACAAGGTTTTTCCATTCAATGTCTTCTAAATTTATCATAGGAGACTTCACCGGAAATTCGTTTATAGACTTGCCATCAAAATGTGATTTCCTCAGGTAACACCGATACTGTTGCAATGCTTCCTTGAAAAGCACAAGCAAGCTTTGCTCGTCATGACTATCCAGATTGACCCTCTCCTAGTTACAACAATGTAATGTAAATATTTGATGTGTTCAATCAACAGAAAACAGGAAAATAATAACCATGAATAATAGCACTTACGCGTAAGTTGGACAGGAAGATGTGAAAATGGTGTTTGTCTTCACTATAATCTTCCCATGATGGGAATATATGCATGTAGTCCCTAACAACATTGAAAGCATTGTCTTTTAAACTGGGAATAAATGGAATGGGGTTCCAAGCTGCAGGAATTGGCCGTATCTGCAGTTGGGATAGGTCTTCAGCCGGTGGACTTGCTGTACATTTTGCTGGAGTGGGATTTTTCTGTGGTACGGCTGGTGCTATGGCAAATGAAATCGGTATACCTTTTGCTGGAGTGCAGGTCCTGTGTAGTGGGGCTAGTGGTGTGGCCAGTGAAGTATGGGTACAGTCTGCTGGAGTCGGTCCTACATTTTGTGTCACTGGTTGTACAGCCAATATAAGCGGGGTGCTGTCTGATTTCTCCGGCACCACCACGTTTTTCAAGGAATTTGCTGGTGCTCCTTCAGGTTCGGCAATCACCCTCTTCCTTTTTGATGTCTGATGCGTAAGAATAGCATTTGAGTGGAAAAACATGGTATGAGGACAGATGGAATATGTACTGATAATGGATGGGCATGGCATCTCGACATATATGATGAGTAAACTAAGCAGATGGCGGTGCAACAAAGTAGAAGAAATGCAAGACAACATATGTAAGATACCCGCAATCAATAAAACCTTGCCAAATTAGAACATGCACCTTGATGGGTGAACAGGGCAGGCGATCTGCCTTTGACTCCTTGAGGTTAGAATAGTCATTAGGATCATATTCTGAACAAGAATCAACAGGTGGGGAGCGTATGAGTTTCATTGCATCCAGAATGGCACTCAATGCCTTGGTGCCAATTTTGTAAGTCATTGCAGTGTTTAGCTTCAAGAGTGCACTGCTGCAAGTGCGACACAAAGCAGCTACACAGATCATAGTGTAGATATAATGGGGAAGACCGTAAGCATCAGAGTAAAATCAGCAAAGTGGAACTTGCTGGAATGTATGTGCTAGTACTGTCGGTACGGCTAGAAAGGCTTCGGATACCAGCTCTCTTCAAGTGAAGGTGCAGTACTGTTAATATCAGTGTAACTCTCAAAGGCGACACAGCTCCCCGCATTTCCTTGCTATTCTTATAGGATTCAAGTGGGCAGGTGACTACAAATCCTATTCATATGTTTACAAAATCCTACGAATCAAAGAGGCTCAAAGTGTCCATCACAACCGACCGTATAGACCTCTACGCTGCAAATGTCCCTGCTCATCTTCAGTACAAGGAACATACTGTACTACTATCATACTCCCTCCGTTCCAAAATATAAGTCTTGGTAGAGATTTCCACTATGGATCACATACAGATGTATCCAGATACATTTTAGAGTGTAGATTCACTCATTTTGCTCCATATGTAGTCCATGGTGGAATCTATACAAAGACTTGTATTTAGGAACGAAGATGGTACATATTAAAGAAGAACAGAAGAGGAACATGGTAAAGAAGAGCAAGAAGATTTTGTATAGTAAAATGTTGGTTGCGCAGTGCCCACACATGATGAACCAGAGCGCATTAAGAATGCAACTCCCAACTGTCTCTCGACCATTTCAGGCGGTTGGATGAAGATCCTACGTCTCCTAACCCATCTTCTTCCTCGTCTCTGATTCTTCCCATACAGAACACTACATGGGCCGCCGGCCGGACCACCAGCCCCCACCGCCTGTGTTCCTCTGCCACCCTCACCCCCGCCCTAACCCCCACCCGTGTCGAGTTTTCTTCGTTCAGCGAGGCCCCACAACCACCCGAGCCCCTTCGTTCGCACCAGCGAACTCCGGCGAGCTCTGAAAAATCAACTGACCCAATTTTGAAATTTAGTCTACTGTGATTTAACTAGTGTGGAATATAAAAGGGGAAAACCATAAGCATTGGGAGTATAGTGTTGAGAGTGCCATGGCGGATCTGAAGGTGCAAACCAGACAAAGGCAACTTCGCAACCAAGACATGAAATCAGAGTAAAGCAGTGGCGATATATTTTCTTGCTGCGATAAATAAGTTGAGCAGATACGACAGAGTACCGCCTCTGGTGCGGCGCCGTGTACGCATCTGCTGAGAATTTGACGGTGTTGCGGTAGCGATGGCTGTCGGCGGCGTGGAACCAGATCTAGGAGGGTAGACGGTGGCGACAAGGCGCGGTGGATGAGACGGTCGTAGGAGCGGCGTCGGCAAGGTGGATGACGGCGGGGATGAAGCGAGAGGACGGGATGCAAGGATCCCGGTCCGAAGCCTTGGATGAGAGAGGTCGATCTCTTGTAATGTACGGCGGCGTCGGGGTATCAGCTCTGGCATGGTGGAGGAAGACGGCGGTGGATGGGGTGGCGGACGGCGACGGACGGAGGAGGGTGGGGTGGAGAGGGTGTTTTGGCGCCCACGGAGTACGAATGGGGAAAAGGGAGGTAGAGAGGAAGGGGGAACCATGTATTCAAGGCGTGCTTGTCTCAAATGCGAGGAAATTTACAAACTTAGCCCCCATTTCAAATTTCTACTACATCATAGCAACATTAGTCGGTTGGGGATAGGATGGTAATCTTGCATACACCGAATATTTGCCGACGAGAGTTTGTTTTAGGCGCCCACCATGTATGAATATGAATCGGGGAGGGAGTCAATTTAGGCCAAGGACACACTGTGTTTTGGCGCCCACCATGTATGAATCCGGGTGAGAGGCGGTTACGTCACGTTTTGGTGAAATTACAAACCTACCCCTTTTGAAACCTATAGAAATCCAGCAGATAGGCTTGGCGTGGCAGGGATAGGCAGTAGTAATTTCCATCTCGCAGATTTTGGTTTCGGGCAGTTACTGCGACTTTCCCCGCTTCATTCAAATTTTGTACAGTGCATGTTTACCATGCCAACTCAATTTGAATCCCGTTTGTATTCTATTTTTTCAGGCGAGATCCATTTTCAATTGGAATTACATTCTATATACATCATTTTTTATATATATACTTTCAAAAGCACAACAAAGAATTCTGCTCCTTTATATGTATAATATGATTTACAAATACAATGATCTCAAAATCTTAAGGTTGAATTCAAAAAAAAAATTAACCAAATTATGTTCTACTAAAATGTATGGATCAGTAATATCTACATATTAAATAACGTAGATGTGCGTGATGTCATATGAGTATGCATGTTTGATCGATCAATTTTGGTTCGAGTATGGATTACATGTATCATCATCTCGAATTCAAATATTTGAATCCCTTTTTTGTTCACTCCTTTCACGCCCATCTCTCTCGCATGCATGCTCCTTCAGGTAGCTATCACTCTCTTTTCTCCAGCTCACCCGCACGCTCACTTCATGTTTCTCCTATCCTCACAAACATGGTCTCTCGACGTCTCCCTTGAGAAGTGTCACACTCTCCCTATCATTATACATTACACGGTTTTCATTATCTCTCACGTCTCTACTGTTCTCTGGTATCACTCGGTACCTAAGCTTTCTTTTTCACCGCCACACACACAGTCTCCACTCATCTTTTACTTTGTCTTTCTCTCTATGGGATTCTCTCACACACCCTATATGTCTCTACATATGACCCATACCACTAAAATTACTCTCTCTCTCTCTCCTGTAGACACAACATTTGTTGCGGTCTCCTTTTCGTCTCCATCCCAGACTGGCATTATTCATTTGTTTACCGATCAGACAACCCCCCCTCTCTCTCAGACACACACACACAACTCCTGCTTCCACTCCCCTTCCCGACTACCGTCTCTCTCACACACACACACAAAACTCTCGCTTTCGCACCCCGACTCGTATTTCTCTCACAAACATTTATCGACTAGCTAGCCTCTAGATAGGTTTATACACCCGCACACTCGTGCTTCCACTGTCGCATACATGTCTCTCTCCCGCTCCTTTGTATCTATGTAGATTTTTCTTCCCTTCTTGAGACACGCCCTATCGATCGTGAACACACACACTATCGCCTCATTTCAAGCTGATACCCATCGCACACACACTCCTTGTGTTTTTGTCACACATGCACTCCGTTCTCCTCCACTCTCCCTCTCTCTCACACACACATGGGCTTTTTGCAACAACTAGCAAGATGCCCATGCGTTGCATGGAACATCAAGATGCATTTGTATGAGTAGTTTATCTTGTGGGGTAAAAGGATGAACGAGGGAAGGCCTTATTTGCAAATGTGGAGAGGGGTGTGGGTATCTTTTTGCAAAATTGCCATAGTTTCCTTCCTATCCGTCAGATATAGATCGGACGACCTATATTGCAGGATGGCAGGAACACGATCATCACCGACAATGCTTTTTATAAGAGTAGGGATAAAAATAGAGTTGGTGATGATGGTGGGCCTACAATCCTGCAATGTAGGTCGTCCGATTTATATCTGATGGATAGGAAGGAAAATATGGCAATTTACCCGCACTCTTCACCACATTTCCAGATAAGGCCTTCCCTTGTTCATCCTTTTCTCCCACATGATCTTGATGTTCCGTGCAATGCACGGGCATCTTGCTAGTAAGAGTAGATATTAGACATATAGCACTTCTCGAATCTTGAAACCAACAACATTCGTCCCTTATCTCATCAAAACCGCCAAAGGAATATATTTTGAGTGAAACATAACATATTTTTAGTGATATACGTATTTCAAAACTAGACTTTTTTTCTATCAAATCGGTGAATATGTATTAATCTACTTTGATCGTGTGGCAACGCATTGGCACATTGCTAGTAATTATTATATTTTTTGGACACCAGACAAACGGTGGAGTACATATACGAAGAGAAGAGGTGCATGCACGCAGTCGGCCTCTCGCTGTCTCGCATACATGAGTGTTACGTAAAGGCGATGTTAACAAATAAACCCTAAAACCCTAGGTGCACGATTGTTGCATTCCTGGGTACCGGGTACGTGGTGGGGCACCTTTGTAGGAATAGTCAGCTCGCGTGATAATTTGATCCGTAGGAGTTGATGGTCGGGACCACAGGTGAATGACTTGGAGCACGGTGGCTCGCCAGTTGCCACAGATCGAGTAGCCACGTTTAAAATATCGTTTTTAGCGGGGTTAAGAGTTCGGTTTTTCAATGGCGCGTTATAAGTAGTAACTAGTTTTTAGAATGATTGGTATGGAGTGAAAATGGAATTCATAGTACTACGTACCTCTTTGGCGTATGGTTGTATGGGTTTATGTTGCGAGATGTTGAACCTGGTAGTTCTAGGGCAAATACTATGGTTTAGATTTAGATGCTGGTTTTCAGTAATGAAATTCGGAAGGGGAAACTCTTCTATGATTAAAAAAACTACTACCTCCATTCTGGTTTACTAGTCCCCATCGTACTTTGGGTCAAAGTTTGTCCATGAATTTTACTTGTAAAATGTGAATGGAAAATGAGAATTTGTTATACCCAAAAAAAGGACTGGAGGGAGTGATTGCTCTGACACGGACGCAACCTCTCATAGCGCAGGCATTGAACCGGCGCGCCGGCCAAGACGGCCGCACTCGCTGCAGGCCCGGCTGAGCATGCCTCCTCACTGCGTGCAACTAGCTTAAGACTGCCCCGCCTGCCTTCATTGAATCCGCGCGTGTGCCGGCAACACGTCCTTCTGTGAGCCGGCAGGCATTTTAGAACACAAAAAATGACTAAAATATAATTAATTTACGCATGGTCTTGACTTGTTGTGCTCGCACTGGTAGCAGGAACTAGTAGAGGTTTTTCTTTATTTATAACTCTCCCCACATTTTTTTGGCTTTGAAGTGAATCATGGTTGGGGACATTATGTATGAATGTGCAGATATCTGCGAACATGAGTTTGATGTGGAAGTTGAACTTGGAATGTCGGGCTTGCGCGTGAACTATACCATGTCCAATGCTTCGTCTGTTATTGTTTGGAAAGTAACTGCCGTTATTACATGACCCCAAAAAAAATTTTGTGCCACATCAATAGATGCACAGACATCACAACAGGCCTGCTGACTGGATAAACAGTTGGACCTAGCTATTATTAAGGAAATTTTGTATTGACAATAGTTTTAGATAGCAGGAGACGCCTAGCCTGCTCTGCCTCTGCTAGCTTATTTCTGGCTTCTTCCATCTCTTCTTTGGCTTGGGTGAAGAGAGCATCTGATTGCTCTTTTCGCTTCTTCAGGAACTCAGCTACATTCTCAAGGGTTGCTGCACGCTTTCTTTCAGCCTTTACTAATGGAACGAGGACACGAACAGCTGACGACTCCACCTGGCTTGTGTGTAATCTAGCATCATCTGGGAATTTGCAGCTTGTGTCTAATCCAGCATCATTAGGGAACTGGAACCTTGTGTGTAATCCAGCCTCATTTTGGAAACATGATCTCGAGGTTGACCATACTTCCCTCCTCGCAGGAACTGCATCTTGACATGAAGTTACTTCTTTTTTAGATCAATACTCAAAGTAACCTAGATCCATTTAGTAGAAGCCAGATAAACAGAACTCGGAGAAGTGAATTCAAAAGGAAAAAAATATAAAAACAGACTACAAGGTGAGAACACCCACTTCCTACATCAAGCTAAAAACGAAAGCATTAGGACGATTAAGACTCTTCTTATTACACATCGAAGAACACCACGCTTAAGAGAAATAGAAACTACAACATATACACATCGAAGAACACGAGGCTAAACAAAAGTAATTGAAAGGGTGTTACTTACTAAAGCTCGTTTTACAGGTTGGGTGCAGCTCCTCTTTAACTTGCCACACTCCTTGAAGATGTCCGAATATCCCGTGTTTGGTCTTCATTGCTCCTCTACATGTTCGCACTCGTGGTTTTAAAATATCAACATGGCAAGAAAAATATACTACTAGTAATACTCGCACATCTTGTGGGCAACATTAAAGCACTCGTCTGCCATTTTAGAGCATCTCCAACAGAATCGCAACGCGCGGCGCTTTAAAAAAGCGTTTACAATGCTGAGATCGAGAAGTAGAGACTAGAGATGTAACATCCCAAATTTTCAATTTGGAATGTTATACATAGATCATCATTGCATATCATCTTTTTGTTGCATTTTGGCTCGATCCTAGAAAATTCTACGCAACTCAAGGACCCACTGAGAGAGTTGGGGATTTCGTTATTTTCATATTTGGGTTTTTCTCAAATTTTGAAAATAGGATCATTGATTTTATTTATTTTATCTTCAATTATTTCTACTACCAAAAATTCAGAGAGGGAATAAAATGACTTTCCCAAAATAAAGAAATAATGAAGATTTAATAAAAAAAATCAAATAAGATTTATTTTGGAGTTTTTCGCTTTTTATTTGAATTTAGGAAAAATGCGCGTTTTTCAAAATTGCATTTAGGCCCCAAATAAATGTTCATCTAGTCCGTCTTGATTTTAGAAGCCGGGGAAAATTTATTTCGGGATTTTTGGAGTCCGTTTAGTATTTCTTTTTATTTTTCTACCGAGCGTAATTATTTAAAAAAACGCGCACCGACCTACGGGCCGTGCCCGAGCGGCACTCCGCCCGGGGGCGCCTTTATATAGCGCCGCCCCGAGCGCCCCAGCCCACCCGAGCCCACCCCGCGCCCCAAACTCTAGCCGCCGCCGCCAGAGTTGCACGCTGCCCGAGGTTCGCCGCCGCCTCGAAATCCGTGCCGAATTTTTTTTTAAAAAATAATTATTTTTGTCGGTTTTATTTTTGATTTTTTTATTATTTTTATTATTTTATTATTTTAATTATTTTCGGAATAGAATAATTAACGATTAATTCGTTCGTCGTTTTTCTTTTTCATCGGATTTTCCGCGGTTATTTTCTGATCACGATTTCTGATCCGATTTTCGTTTTAGTATAACTTTTCGCTCGTTTATCGAAATCAGGTGATTCAAGCGCCAGGAGTTTTGTCTCGAAACCCTCTTTTCGAACAATCTACTTAAACAAGTTTTTGCTTCTGTAAAATTTGACTTAGATCCAGATTAGTAAAATGAAGCTGTTTTCTTTCGCCGTTTGACTTTCGTTGCTTGATTTGATTTGATTCTTTTTGCAACCGGAGTTTTTAAGTTGAACATTCTGGTTGGATCTTTTGTTCGAGTTTTACCTGTGCATTAGATGAGTACTTATTGTATGCTTGTTTGTTTGTCTGCGATAGAATACCCGGAGTGCGCCGCATGTTACTTCGAGTCTCTAGGTTTCGCGGATCATCAGCAAGGCAAGTAACACTTGATCATACCTTTCTACTACCCAGTTTTTATGCATTAGATCTATCCTCAAACATTGCATGATTAGGATCAAATTAAATTGTGGGAAGGGAAGTAGATGAGGTAGTAACTATTACCTGTTTTATTATCAAACCTTTGGGAGTTACTTCTACGTTTGCTTATTATGCCATGCTATGCTAGTAGACGTGGATTGGGTGAGTGAATATCCATGACAGATGTGAGATTGTTAATTAATGGTTTATTTAAGGTGGCAACTTAAACACACATCTGGGTGGATTGAGGCACCTGTTTTCTAGTAGGACTTGCCTGTATTTCTTCGGACCGCCACCCAGGCTCAAAGGGATCATGAGATTATTCAAACTAGAAACTTACGTGTGCAGTCACAAGCCATTATGGGCTCTGGCATAGTTGACTAAGTTGTGCGAACTCTTACGGGTAGACTAGCAGATGTAGCGGAATGTAGGTGTACCGGTCTACCCACATGTAAGGTGCTAGTGCTTCCGAAAGACTATGTCTCGGTCATCCGTTTCTCAAACATCATGTAGTGCGAGAAATCCAACGGAGGAGATCGAGTCTTGTGGGGAAAAGTGCGCAAACCTCTGCAGAGTGTATAAACTAATCATGGTTAGCCGTGTCCCTGGTTATGGACATCTTGAGTATCTAGTACTTGATTATCATGTGAATCTCATCATGTTACTTTAACTAATATTGTTGGGTTTTAATGAGTACTTTTTAATTGGGATTGAGAATGCTGTCAACCATTCTCAATGTTTAACAACCACCATGATAGTTAAATAAATTTATTCCTTTGCAGTAGGGAAAATTTGGCTTTATGCAAAAACTGTAACCATAGAGCTTTACCACCAGCCAAATATGCATCTAGTATAGCCTATCTCCATTGTTATTCTTTATGTGTTACATTGCCAGCATATTCCATGTGCTGACCCGTTTTCGGGCTGCAACGTTTCATGTTACAGACTTTTCAGACGACGAGTAAGGTGCTTTTAGGTCGTGGTTCTATACTCAGTGATGCTGTTGGAGTTGATGGACTCGCTTATCTTACAAGCCTTCCGCTGTTCTCGTTTTAGATGGCCTTAAGCCATATTTATTTCAATAAGTTCTCTTTTGAGACATTCGATGTAATAAATGTGTGATTGCTACTCTGTTATAAATCCTCCAAGTACTGTGTGGTGTTAGCATTACTGATCCAGGGATGACACTGAGCACAGAGATCAAACTGTTTGAGGTCTGGTCTCTACAAGGTGGTATCAGAGCCAGGTTGACCATAGGACACGGCCACTAAGCTTAAGCCCTAGATCACTACTCTTTCTTCTCATTTCTGACTCCTCATCTTTTCTATTCTTTAGGATGGCGGATGCAAGGATCAA
This sequence comes from Triticum dicoccoides, assembly GCF_002162155.2. Lineage (NCBI taxonomy): Eukaryota > Viridiplantae > Streptophyta > Magnoliopsida > Poales > Poaceae > Triticum > Triticum dicoccoides. The sequence continues at coordinate 477,487,067 of NC_041393.1, read as the reverse complement.
GTTCGCGCAACCCAATGAGAATTCACCTTTTGGATGTCACTTGAAGGAAGCTGCTAGATACTTGAACATAGGAGTACCAAGCTTCACTGGAACTTTCAACGCCACTGTACCCGAAGAGGAGCGCTGAAGGATTCAAGTCTACATTCCAGGAAGGACATTTGCACCAGTCACGAAACCAATAGAATTTATCTTTGATGTGCCAACATGGAGCATAGGAAAGAGCATGGCAGCTCACATCGCCATGGGACGAATTGGAGAAGTTTACTACAATGATCTCAAGAATACTATCTACCAGATTTGTGGGCGCCGAGATGAGCATTGGGAGATGATCACCACCAGGAGGGACAGATCAATCGCAGCTTATATTCAGGAGTTAAACCAACACATCCGACGCCAGGAGAACCAGATGTGCGCAGATATGGAGGAGCTACAGAAGGCTATGACTAGGATTAAGGTGCTAGAAGCAGAACTCAAGGCTACGCGTAAAGACTACATGGAAGAAATCGTCGCTCTAGTAAGATAGAACGGTGACCTTAAGAAGAAGATTGGAGTATTCATGGGAGGTTCAGCACCCCGAGGAGAAGAGGATGAACCTACATGTCCAGATAATTATATCATCATCGACGACACCGACTCGGATCCCGACGACAGCGATGATGACTATGTTGATGAAGCTGGAGCAGATATCATGGAATCTGCATTGGAGCAGTTTTTCTAGTTGACCACCATAACAGTAGTAGAATTTTCCACCATTTAACTAGTTTTAGTCCAAGCACTTTTGTAACGATAGCTAGACCATTGTATGCCCTTGTTTGAATTGATTGGAATGATATTGTGTGTTTGTCTCATGTGCATATGGGTAGTGTATTCTCACTAGACCTCATTCTATTCTAAACTCTTCCCTTTAAACCCTCAGATGCCTCCGAGACGCGACCCCGAGTTTGTTTTCCCGCCAGAGATCACTCAGTTGATTCAGCAGCAGAATATCTTGATTCAAACATTGGTACAGAACCAAGGCAACAACAACAACAACCCACCACCACCACCACCTGTTGACCATCTGGCACGTTTCTTAAGGTTGAATCCGCCGGTGTTTTCCAGTAGCACCGAGCCGATAGTAGCAGATGATTGGCTCCGTAAGATAGGGAGGGAGTTGACCACTGCAGGATGCAAAGATGGAGAAAAGGTGAAGTTTGCCGCACATCAGCTTGATGGACCCGCAGTAGCATGGTGGGAGAATTTTACAGCGACTTACCCTGTAGACACTGTCACATGGAATCAGTTTCAGCAAGCATTTCGTACTGCCCATGTTTCAGCAGGAGCTATGGCCATGAAGAAGCATGAGTTTCGCCACTTACGCCAAGGAGGATGGACAGTTGGCCAGTATGTGGATGATTTTAGTAAGCTAACACTTTATGCCCCAGATGACGTTGCTACGGATGCAGCTAAGCAGGAGAAGTTTCTAGAAGGACTGAATGATGAGCTGAGCATGCAGTTGATGGTAGCCACTTTCAATAATTACCAGGAGTTAGTAGATCGTGCTCTTATGATTGAAGGGAAGCAGCAGCAGATTGATAATCGTAAGAGGAAGTATGCACAGGGGAAGTATAATTCTGGAGCTCAGCAGAAGCCACGCTTTACCCCAAAGTCAGGAGGACATTTTCAGCATACTCATGGAGGAGGCAGCTCGCACAATCACAATGGCACAAAGAATGGAAACGGGAATGGAGGAAGCAATGGACAAAGCCGCACCAACCCGTCAACACGATCCAAGGTAGACCTGAGCCATATCACTTGTTATAAGTGCCGCAAGACGGGGCATTATGCAAATGATTGTCCTGAAGCCCAAAATGGAAATGGCAATGGAAGCTCAGGAAAGAAGCCGAACCCTTTCAACAAGGGGCAAGTGAACCACGTTACCGTGGAGGAGGTTGAAGCTCAGCCAGATGCAGTAATAGGTAAGTTTTTGGTTAAGGCATTTACTGCAGTTGTTCTTTTCGATACTGGTGCATCGCATTCATACATATCAAGGGGATTTGTGAATAAGTTTAGCCTGCCCACTAAGACTCTTAAGACACCCATGCTAGTAAGTTCACCGGGAGCTGACATTATGGTCAGTCAAGGATGCTTCCAGGTGCCGTTGAGTATAGGAAGGCATGTTTTCCCCACGGATTTGATTATATTGGAATCCCAAGGATTGGATGTAATTCTTGGTATGGATTGGTTGTCGATGTATGGAGGAAACATTGATTGCGCCAATAAGACAATTTTGCTTACAACACCAGAAGGGATAAGGATCAAGTATGTATCACGGCATGAACCGAGAAGAGCACATGTAAATTCCTTATCAGGAGTTGTGCAGGAGGAAGTACCAGTGGTAAAGGATTTCCCTGATGTATTTCCATAAGAGTTGCCAGGCACACCACCAGATAGAGACATTGAGTTCTTAATTGAGCTACTGCCAGGAACTGGGCCTATATCCAAGAGACCGTACAGGATGCCAGCCCAAGATTTGGAGGAAATCAAGAAGCAGATTAAGGAGTTGTTGGATAAAGGTTTTATTCGCCCAAGTTCCTCGCCTTGGGGATCGCCAGTACTTCTAGTGGAGAAGAAGGATGGATCGTTAAGAATGGTTGTTGATTATCGTGAATTGAATGAAGTAACAATCAAGAACAAGTACCCACTACCAATGATCAATGATCTGTTTGATCGGTTGCAAGGAGCTAAGGTGTTTTCCAAGATCGATTTGCGATCAGGGTACCATCAGTTGAAGATTCGGGAGCAAGATATACCGAAGACGGCTTTTACCACCAGGTACGGGCTGTATGAGTATACCGTTATGTCATTTGGTCTGACTAATGCCCCAACCTATTTTATGAACATGATGAACAAGGTGTTTATGGAGTTTTTGGATAATTTTGTCGTGGTGTTCATTTATGATATTTTGGTTTACTCGAAGAATGAAGAGGAACACAAGGAGCACTTGCGATTAGTACTCGAGAAGCTCAGGGAACATCAGCTATACGCCAAGTTTAGCAAGTGCGAGTTTTGGTTGAAGGAAGTTGGATTTCTCGGACATGTTATATCCGGAGAAGGTATCGCAGTAGACCCCACTAAAGTAGTCACTGTGACAAACTGGGAAGCACCAATCACAGTTGGAGAGATCAGGAGTTTCCTTGGACTCGCAGGATACTGACGAAGATTCATTGAAAATTTCTCGAAGATTGCCAAGCCTATGACAGAGTTGTTGAAGAAGGATACTAAGTTCGTTTGGACTGAGGAGTGTGAGGCTAGTTTCCAAGAAATGAAGAAATGTTTGGTTACCTCACCAGTGTTGATTCTGCCAGATCAGACTAAGGATTATGAAGTGTATTGCAACGCTTCACGACGAGGACTTGGAGCAGTGCTTATGCAGGAGGGAAGAGTTGTTTCATATGCTTCACGATAGCTTAAGCCCCATGAGTTGACTTATGCTACTCATGATTTGGAGTTAGCAGCCGTAGTGCATGCAATGAAAATGTGGAGACATTTTCTCATTGGAAATCATTGTGAGGTGTACACGGATCACAAGAGTTTGAAGTACATCTTCACGCAGAAGGAGTTAAATCTCAGGCAGAGGAGATGGTTGGAACTTATTAAGGATTATGATATGAGATTGCATTATCACCCCGGGAAGGCTAACATTGTAGCAGACGTGTTGAGCCGCAAGAGCCATGTCAATACTCTAATGACGGGAGAAATACCCAAGGAGTTAGCCGAGGACCTTCGAGAGCTATGTTTGGAAATAGTTCCGAGAGGCTATGTAGCAGCATTGGAGATTCAGTCTACGTTGATGGATAAAATCAGAGAATCTCAAAAGGCAGATACGGAAGTTGCCACTATTAAGGAACAGATGAGCAAGGGGAAGGCTAAGGGATTTCTTGAGGATGAGTACGATACCCTACGATTTGAGGACCGTGTATATGTGCCCAATGACCCGGAGATCAGGAAGTTGATTCTGCAAGAGGCACATGATTCACCATATTCGATCCACCCCGGAAATACAAAGATGTATTTGGATTTGAAGGAAACTTTCTGGTGGACCGGAATGAAGAAGGATATTGCAGAGTATGTAGCAGTTTGTGATGTATGTCAGAGGGTGAAAGCAGAACATCAGAAGCCAGCTGGATTGTTGCAGCCATTGCCTATACCCGAATGGAAGTGGGACAAACTAGGCATGGATTTCATCACGGGATTGCCCAGGACTCGTTCAGGCTATGACTCGATTTGGGTTGTAGTTGATCGTTTGACGAAGGTAGCTCATTTCATCCCAGTAAAGACTACCTACAGCAGTGCCAAATTGGCTAAGATATACATGATGAGGATTGTATGTTTGTATGGAGTTCCGAGGAGTATCATATCAGATAGAGGAACCCAATTCACCTCGAAGTTCTGGAAGCAGTTGCATGAAACATTGGGAACCAGACTGGAGTTTAGCACAACTTTCCACCCACAGACAAATGGACAGACCGAGAGAATCAATCAGGTTTTGGAGGATATGCTTAGAGCTTGTGTTTTGGATTATGGATCAAGTTGGGATGACAACTTGCCATATGCGGAGTTTGTTGGGGAACGTTGCAGAAAATTAAAATTTTTCCTACGGTTTCACCAAGATCCATCTATAAGTTCATCTAAGCAACGAGTCAAGGGAGTGAGTTTGCATCTACATACCACTTGTAGATCACGTGCGGAAGCTTTCAAGGGGATGGTGATGATGGAGTCGTACTCGACGTGATTCAGATCACCGATGTCCAAGTGCTGAACGGACAGCACCTCCGCGTTCAACACACGTACGGGACGGGAGACGTCTCCTCCTTCTTGATCCAGCAAGGGGAAGGAGAGGTTGAGGAAGATTGCTCCAACGGCAGCACGACGGCGTGGTGGAGTTGGTGCAGCAGTACTCCGACAGGGCTTCGCAAGCACGTAACGGAGGAGGAGATGTGTTGGGGAGGGGAGGAGCTGCGCCTTGGATGTGTGTACAGCAGCCCTCCCCTCACCCCTCTATTTATAGGGGAAGGGGCAAGGGGGTCCGACCCCTCTAGATGGGATCTAGAGGGGGGCGGCGGCCAGGGAGGGGGGACTTGCCCCCCAAGCAAGGGGGGGCGCCCCCCTTAGGGTTTCCCCCCCAACCCTAGGCGCATGGGCCCAAGGTGGGGGCGCGCCCAGCCCCCCAGGGGCTGGCTCCCTCCCTTTTGCGGCCCATGTGGCCCTCCGGGAGGGATGGCCCCTCCCGGTGGACCCCCGGAACCTCTCCGGTGGCCCCAGTACAATACCGATAAGCCCCCGAAACTTTCCGGTGTCCGTATGACAACTTCCCATATATAAAACTTCACCTCGGGACCATTCCGAAACTCCTCGTGACGTCCGGGATCTCATCCGGGACTCCGAACAACATTCGGTAGTCACATACTAGTCTTCCTAATAACCCTAGCGTCACTGAACCTTAAGTGTGTAGACCCTATGGGTTCGGGAGACATGCAGACATGACCGAGACCACTCTCCGGTCAATAACCAACAGCGGGATCTGGATACCCATGTTGGCTCCCACATGTTCCACGATGATCTCATCGGTTAAATCACGATGTCGAGGATTCGATTAAAACCCCGTATACAATTCCCTTTGTCAATCGGTACGTTACTTGCCCGAGACTCGATCGTCGGTATCACAATATCTTTTTCAGTCTCGTTACCGGCAAGTCACTTTACTCGTACCGTAATGCATGATCCCGTGACCAACCACTTGGTCACTTTGAGCTCATTATGATGATGCATTACCGAGTGGGCCCAGAGATACCTCTCCGTCATACGGAGTGACAAATCCTAGTCTCGGTCCATGTCAACCCAACAGACACTTTCGGAGATACCTGTAGTGCACCTTTATAGTCACCCAGTTATGTTGTGACGTTTGATACACCCAAAGCACTCCTACGGTATCCGGGAGTTACACGATCTCATGGTCAAAGGAAGAGATACTTGACATTGGAAAAGCTCTAGCAAACGAACTACACGATCTTTGTGCTATGCTTAGGATTGGGTCTTGTCCATCACATCATTCTCCTAATGATGTATCCCATTATCAACGACATCCAATGTCCATAGCCAGGAAAACATGACTATCTGTTGATCACAACGAGCTAGTCAACTAGAGGCTCACTAGGGACATATTGTGGTCTATGTGTTCACACGTGTATTACGATTTCCGGATAATACAGTTATAGCATGAACAAAAGACAATTATCATGAACAATGAAATATAATAATACTTTTATTATTGCCTCTAGGGCATATTTCCAACAGTCTCCCACTTGCACTAGAGTCACCAATCTAGTTACATTGTGATGAATCGAACACCCATAGAGTTCTGGTGTTGATCATGTTTTGCTCGCGAGAGAGGTTTAGTCAACGGATCTGCGACATTCAGATCCGTATGTACTTTTCAAATATCTATGTCTCCATCTTGAACATTTTCACGGATGGAGTTGAAACGATGCTTGATGTGCCTGGTCTTCTTGTGAAACCTGGGCTCCTTGGCAAGGGCAATAGCTCCAGTGTTGTCAAAGAAGAGTTTGATCGGCTAGGTCGGTGATGACTCCTAGGTCGGTGATGAACCCCTTCACCCAAATCGCTTCATGCGCTGCCTCGGAGGCTGCCATGTACTCCGCTTCACACGTAGATCCCGCCACGACGCTCTGCTTGCAGCTGCACCAGCTTACTGCTCCACCATTCAACATATACACGTATCCGGTTTGTGACTTAGAGTCATCCAGATCTGAGTCGAAGCTAGCGTCGACGTAACCCTTTACGACGAGCTCTTCGTCTCCTCCATAAACGAGAAACATGTCCTTTGTCCTTTTCAGGTACTTCAGGATATTCTTGGCCGCTGTCCAGTGTTCCTTGCCGGGATTACTTTGGTATCTTGCTACCAAACTTACGGCAAGGTTTACATCAGGTCTGGTACACAGCATGGCATACATAATAGATCCTATGGCTGAAGCATAGGGGATGACACTCATCTCTTCTTTATCTTTTGCCGTGGTCGGGGACTGAGCCGAGCTCAATCTCACACCTTGTAACATAGGCAAGAACCCCTTCTTGGACTGATCCATTTTGAACTTCTTCAAAATCTTATCAAGGTATGTGCTTTGTGAAAGACCTATGAGGCGTCTCGATCTATCTCTATAGATCTTGATGCCTAATATATAAACAACTTCTCCAAGGTCCTTCATTGAAAAACACTTATTCAAGTAGGCCTTAATGCTGTCCAGAAGTTCTATATCATTTCCCATCAAGAGTATGTCATCTACATATAATATGAGAAATGCTACAGAGCTCCCACTCACTTTCTTGTAAACGCAGGCTTCTCCATAAGTCTGCATAAACCCAAAGGCTTTGATCGTCTCATCAAAACGAATGTTCCAACTCCGAGATGCTTGCACCAGCCCATAAATGGATCGCTGGAGCTTGCATACTTTGTTAGCTGTCTTAGGATCGACAAAACCTTCCGGCTGCATCATATACAGCTCTTCCTTAAGATGTCCGTTAAGGAATGCCGTTTTGACGTCCATCTGCCATATCTCATAATCATAGTATGCGGCAATTCCTAACATGATTCGGACGGACTTCAGCTTCGCTAAGGGAGAGAATGTCTCGTCGTAGTCAATCCCTTGAACTTGTCGATAACCCTTAGCGACAAGTCGAGCCTTATAAATGGTAACATTACCATCCGCGTCCGTCTTCTTCTTAAAAATCCATTTGTTTTCTATCGCTCGCCGATCATCGGGCAAGTCTGTCAAAGTCTATACTTTGTTTTCATACATGGATTCTATCTTGGATTTCATGGCTTCAAGCCATTTGTTGGAATCTGGGCCCGCCATCACTTCTTCATAGTTCGAAGGTTCACCGTTGTCTAACAACATGATTTCCAGGACAGGGTTGCCGTACCACTCTGGTGCGGAACGTGTCCTTGTGGACCTACGAAGTTCAGTAGCAACTTGATTTGAAGTACCTTGATCATCATCATTGTTTTCCTCTTCAGTTGGTGTGGGCATCACAGGAACATTTTCCTGAGCTGCACCACTTTCTCGTTCGAGAGGTAGTACTTCATCGAGTTCTACTTTCCTCCCACTTACTTCTTTCGAGAGAAACTCTTTTTCCAGAAAGCATCCGTTCTTGGCAACAAAGATCTTGCCCTCGGATCTTAAGTAGAAGGTATACCCGACAGTTTCCTTAGGGTATCCTATGAAGACGCATTTTTCTGACTTGGGTTCGAGCTTTTCAGGTTGAAGTTTCTTGACATAAGCATCGCATCCCCAAACTTTTAGAAACGACAGCTTAGGTTTCTTCCCAAACCATAATTCATACGGTGTCGTCTCAACGGATTTAGACGGTGCCCTATTTAAAGTGAATGTAGCTGTCTCTAGAGCGTATCCCAAAAATGATAGCGGTAAATCGGTAAGAGACATCATAGACCGCACCATATCCAATAGAGTGCGATTACGACGTTTGGACACACCGTTACGCTGAGGTGTTCCAGGCGGCATGAGTTGTGAAACTATTCCACATTTCCTTAAGTGTGTACCAAATTGGTGACTTAAGTATTCTCCTCCATGATCTGATCGTAGGAACTTTATCTTTCGGTCACGTTGATTCTCTACCTCATTTTGAAATTCCTTGAACTTTTCGAAGGTATCAGACTTGTGTTTCATTAAGTAGACATACCCATATCTACTTAAGTCATCAGTGAGAGTGAGAACATAACGATATCCTCCGCGAGCCTCAACGCTCATTGGACCGCACACATCGGTATGTATGATTTCCAACAAGTTGGTTGCTCGCTCCATTGTTCCGGAGAACGGAGTCTTGGTCATTTTGCCCATGAGGCATGGTTCGCATGTGTCAAACGATTCATAATCAAGAGACTCTAAAGGTCCATCAGCATGGAGCTTCTTCATGCGCTTGACACCAATGTGACCAAGGCGGCAGTGCCACAAGTATGTGGGACTATCGTTATCAACTTTACATCTTTTGGCATTCACACTATGAATATGTGTAATATTACGCTCGAGATTCATTAAGAATAAACCATTGACCATCGGAGCATGACCATAAAAGATATCTCTCATATAAATAGAACAACCATTATTCTCGGATTTAAATGAGTAGCCATCTCGCATCAAACGAGATCCCGATACAATGTTCATGCTCAAACTTGGCACCAAATAACAATTATTAAGGTTCAAAACTAATCCCGTAGGTAAATGTAGAGGCAGCATGCCGACGGCAATCACATCGACTCTGGAACCATTCCCGACGCGCATCGTCACCTCGTCCTTCGCCAGTCTCCGTTTATTCCGCAGCTCCTGCTGTGAGTTACAAATATGAGCAACGGCACCGGTATCAAATACCCAGGAGTTACTACGAGTACTGGTAAGGTACACATCAATTACATGTATATCAAATATACCTTTGGTGTTGCCGGCCTTCTTATCCGCTAAGTATTTGGGGCAGTTCCGCTTCCAGTGACCCTTCCCCTTGCAATAAAAGCACTCAGTCTCAGGCTTGGGTCCATTCTTTGACTTCTTCCCGGTAACTGGCTTACCGGGCGTGGCAACATCCTTGCTGTCCTTCTTGAAGTTCTTCTTGCCCTTACCCTTCTTGAACTTAGTGGTCTTATTGACCATCAACACTTGATGTTCTTTCTTGATTTCAGCCTCTGCTGACTTCAGTATTGAGAACACTTCAGGAATGGTCTTCACCATCCCCTGCATGTTGTAGTTCATCACAAAGCTCTTGTAGCTTGGTGGGAGCGACTGGAGGATTCTGTCAATGACCGCCTCATCTGGGAGGTTAATGTTCAGCTAGGTCATACGGTTGTGCAACCCAGACATCTTGAGTATGTGCTCACTGACAGAAGTGTTTTCCTCCATCTTACAACTATAGAACTTGTCGGAGACATCATATCTCTCGACCCGGGCATGAGCTTGGAAAACTAGTTTCAGCTCTTCGAACATATCATATGCTCCGTGATTCTCAAAACGCTTTTGGAGCCCCGGTTCTAAGCTGTAAAGCATGCTGCACTAAACGAGGGAGTAATCATCAGCACGAGTTTGCCAAGCGTTCATAATGTCTTGGTTCTCTGGGACGGGAGCGTCACCTAGCGGTCCTTCTAGGACATATTGCTTCCTGGAAGCTATGAGGATGATCCTCAGGCTCCGGACCCAGTCCGTATAGTTGCTGCCATCATCTTTCAGCTTGGTTTTCTCTAGGAACGCGTTGAAGTTCATGTTGACATGAGAGTTGGCCATTTGATCTACAAGACATATTTGCAAAGGTTTTAGACTAAGTTCATGATAATTAAGTTCATCTAATCAAATTATGAACTCCCACTCAGATTAGACATCCCTCTAGTCATCTAAGTGTTACACGATCCGAGTCGACTAGGCCGTGTCCGATCATCACGTGAGACAGACTAGTCATCGTCGGTGAACATCTTCATGTTGATCGTATCTTCCATACGACTCGTGTTCGACCTTTCGGTCTCCGTGTTCCGAGGCCATGTCTGTACATGCTAGGCTCGTCAAGTTAACTCTAAGTGTTTTGCTATGTAAAACTGTCTTACACCCGTTGTATGTGAACGTAAGGATCTATCACACCCGATCATCACGTGGTGCTTCGAAACGACGAACTGTAGCAACGGTGCACAGTTAGGGGAGAACACTTCTTGAAATTGTTGTAAGGGATCATCTTATTTACTACCGTCGTCCTAAGTAAACAAGATGCATAAACATAATAAACATCACATGCAATTATATAGTTGTGACATGATATGGCCAATATCATATAGCTCCATCAATCTCCATCTTCGGGGCTCCATGATCATCTTGTCACCGGCTTGACACCATGATCTCCATCATCGTGTCTTCATGAAGTTGTCACGCCAACGACTACTTCTACTTCTATGGCTAACGCGTTTAGCAATAAAGTAAAGTAGTTTACATGGCGTTCTTCAATGACACGCAGGTCATACAAAAATAAAGACAACTCCTATGGCTCCTGCCGGTTTTCATACTCATCGACATGCAAGTCGTGAATCCTATTACAAGAACATGATCTCATACATCACAATTCATCACAACTTCTGGCCATATCACATCACATGAACAATCGCTGCAAAAACAAGTTAGACGTCCTCTAATTGTTGTTGCATCTTTTACGTGGCTGCAATTGGGTTCTAGCAAGAACATTTTCTTACCTACGAATAACCACAACGTGATTTTGTCAACTTCTATTTACCCTTCATAAGGACCCTTTTCATCGAATCTGCTTCAACTAAAGTGGGAGAGACAGACACCCGCCAGCCACCTTATGCAACTAGTGCATGTCAATCGGTGGAACCGGTCTCACGTAAGCGTACGTGTAAGGTTGGTCCTGGCCGCTTCATCCCACAATACCGCTAAAGCAAGAAAAGACTAGTAGTGGCAAGCAAGTTGAGAAGATCCACGCCCACAACAAAATTGTGTTCTACTCGTGCATTAGAGAACTACGCATAGACCTAGCTCATGATGCCACTGTTGTGGAACGTTCCAGAAAATTAAAAATTTTCCTACGGTTTCACCAAGATCCATCTATGAGTTCATCTAAGCAACGAGTCAAGGGAGTGAGTTTTCATCTACATACCACTTGTAGATCGCGTGCGAAATCTTTCAAGGGGATGGTGATGATGGAGTCGTACTCGACGTGATTTAGATCACCGATGTCCAAGTGCTGAACGGATAGCACCTCCGCGTTCAACACACGTACGGGACGGGAGACATATCCTCCTTCTTGATCCAGCAAGGGGAAGGAGAGGTTGAGGAAGATTGCTCCAACGGCAGCACGACGGCGTGGTGGAGTTGGTGCAGCAGTACTCCGACAGGGCTTCGCAAGCACGTAACGGAGGAGGAGATGTGTTGGGGAGGGGAGGGGCTGCGCCTTGGATGTGTGTACAACAGCCCTCCCCTCACCCCTCTATTTATAGGGGAAGAGGCAAGGGGGGCCGACCCCTCTAGATGGGATCTAGAGGGGGGCGGCGGCCAGGGAGGGGGGACTTGCCCCCCAAGCAAGGGGGGGGGGCGCCCCCCTTAGGGTTTCCCCCCCAACCCTAGGCGCATGGGCCCAAGGTGGGGGGCGCGCCCAGCCCCCCAGGGGCTGGCTCCCTCCCCTTTTCGGCCCATGTGGCCCTCCGAGAGAGGTGGCCCCTCCCGGTGGACCCCCGGAACCTCTCCGGTGGCCCCGGTACAATACCGATAAGCCCCCGAAACTTTCCGGTGTCCGTATGACAACTTCCCATATATAAAACTTCACCTCCGGACCATTCCGGAACTCCTTGTGACGTCCGGGATCTCATCCGGGACTCCGAACAACATTCGGTAGTCACATACTACTCTTCCTAATAACCATAGTGTCACCGAACCTTAAGTGTGTAGACCCTACGGGTTCGGGAGACAGGCAGACATGACCGAGACCACTCTCCGGTCAATAACCAACAGCGGGATTTGGATACCCATGTTGGCTCCCACATGTTCCACGATGATTTCATCAGTTGAACCACGATGTCGAGGATTCGATTAAAACCCCGTATACAATTCCCTTTGTCAATCGGTACGTTACTTGCCCGAGACTCGATCGTCGGTATCCCAATACCTTGTTCAGTCTCGTTACCGGCAAGTCACTTTACTCGTACCGTAATGCATGATCCCGTGACCAACCACTTGTTCACTTTGAGCTCATTATGATGATGCATTACCGAGTGGGCCCAGAGATACCTCTCCGTCATACGGAGTGACAAATCCCAGTCTCGATCCGTGTCAACCCAACAGACACTTTCGGAGATACCTGTGGTGCACCTTTATAGTCACCTAGTTACATTGTGACGTTTGATACACCCAAAGCACTCCTACGGTATCTGGCAGTTACACGATCTCATGGTCAAAGGAAGAGATACTTGACATTGGAAAAGCTCTAGCAAACGAACTACACGATCTTTGTGCTATGCTTAGGATTGGGTCTTGTCCATCACATCATTCTCCTAATGATGTGATCCCGTTATCAACGACATCCAATGTCCATAGCCAGGAAAACATGACTATCTGTTGATCACAACGAGCTAGTCAACTAGAGGCTCACTAGGGACATATTGTGGTCTATGTGTTCACACGTGTATTACGATTTCCGGATAGTACAGTTATAGCATGAACAAAAGACAATTATCATGAACAATGAAATATAATAATACTTTTATTATTGCCTCTAGGGCATATTTCCAACAGAGTTTTCTTACAACAATAGTTACCAATCTAGCTTGAAGATGGCCCCTTTCGAAGCCTTGTACAGAAGGAGGTGCAGAACCCCGTTGTTGTGGGATGAGGTTTGAGACCGCCAGTTGTTTGGACCATATTTGATTAAGGAGTCTGAACAGAAAGTAAAGTTGATTCTCGACAGGCTCAAGGTAGCTCAGTCAAGGCAGAAGAGCTATGCAGATTCGAAACACAAGGAGACAGAATACGAAGTCGGAGACAGAGTTTATCTTCGAGTATCTCCACTTCGGGGAGTTAAGCGTTTTGGAGTTAAAGGAAAGTTAGCGCCACGTTTTGTGGGGCCATACAAGGTTTTGGAACGCATGGGAGAAGTAGCATACAAGTTGGAATTACCTGAGGGATTGTCAGGAGTTCACGATGTGTTCCATGTTTCACAGTTGAAGAAGTGTCACGCAGAGATGGCTGATATACCACTGAGAGATACGGTACCATTGGAAATGATTCAGTTGAAAGAAGATCTGACCTATGAAGAGAAACCTGTTAAGATTTTGGATTATGCCAGCAGAGTTACCCGCAGTAAGGTTATCAAGTTTTGCAAAGTTCAGTGGAGCCACCACACCTAGGAAGAAGCCACCTGGGAGCGAGAGGAAGATCTGCTCAAGGACCACCCTCACCTATTTGCTAGCCAACCCAAATCTCGAGGGCGAGATTCATCTTAAGGGGGGTAGGTTTGTAACATCCCCAATTTTCAATTTGGAATGTTATACATAGATCATCATTGCATATCATCTTTTTGTTGCATTTTGGCTTGATCCTAGAAAATTCTACGCAACTCAAGGACCCAGGGAGAGAGTTGGGGATTTCGTTATTTTCATATTTGGGTTTTTCTCAAATTTTGAAAATAGGATCATTGATTTTATTTATTTTATCTTCAATTATTTCTACTACCAAAAATTTAGAGAGGGAATAAAATGACTTTCCCAAAATAAAGAAATAATGAAGAATTAATAAAAAATCAAATAAGATTTATTTTGGAGTTTTTCGCTTTTTATTTGAATTTAGGAAAAATGCATGTTTTTCAAAATTGCATTTAGGCCCCAAATAAATGTTCATCTAGTCCGGCTTGATTTTAGAAGCCGCGGAAAATTTATTTCGGGATTTTTGGAGTCCGTTTAGTTTTATTTTTATTTTTCTACCGAGCGTAATTATTTTAAAAAAACGCGCACCGACCTACGGGCCGTGCCCGAGCGGGACTCCGCCCGGGGGTGCCTTTATATAGCGCCGCCCCGAGCGCCCCACCCCACCCGAGCCCACCCCGCGCCCTAAACCCTAGCCGCCGCCGCCGCCGGAGTTGCACGCCGCCCGAGGTTCGCCGCCGCCTCGAAATCCGTGCCAAAAATATATTTAAAAAAAATTATTTTCGTCTGTTTTATTTTTGATTTTTTTATTATTTATTATTATTTTATTATTTTAATTATTTTCGGATTAGAATAATTAACGATTAATTCGTTCGTCGTTTTTCTTTTTCGTCGGATTTTCCGCGGTTATTTTCTGATCGCGATTTCTGATCCGATTTTCGTTTTAGTATAACTTTTCTCTTGTTTATCGGAATCAGGCGATTCAAGCGCCTGGAGTTTCGTCTCGAAACCCTCTTTTCGAATAATCTACTTAAACAAGTTTTTGCTTCTATAAAATTTGACTTAGATCCAGATTATAAAACGAAGCTGTTTTCTTTCGCCGTTTGACTTTCGTTGCTTTATTTGATTTGATTCTTTTTGCAAACCGGAGTTCTTAAGTTGAACATTCTGGTTGGATCTTTTGTTCGAGTTTTACCTATGCATTAGATGAGTACTTATTGTATGCTTGTTTGTTTGTCTGCGATAGAATACCCGGAGTGCGCCGCCTGTTACTTCGAGTCTCTAGGTTTCGCGGATCATCAGCAAGGCAAGTAACACTTGATCATACCTTTCTACTACCCAGTTTTTATGCATTAGATCTATCCTCAAACATTGCATGATTAGGATCAAATTAAATTGTGGGAAGGGAAGTAGATGAGGTAGTACCTATTACCTGTTTTATTATCAAACCTTTGGGAGTTACTTCTATGTTTGCTTATTATGCCATGCTATGCTAGTAGACGTGGATTGGGTGAGTGAATATCCATGACAGATGTGAGATTGTTAATTAATGGTTTATTTAAGGTGGCAACTTAAACACACATCTTGGTGGATTGAGGCACCTGTTTTCTAGTAGGACTTGCCTGTATTTCTTCGGACCGCCACCCAGGCTCAAAGGGATCATGAGATTATTCAAACTAGAAACTTACGTGTGCAGTCACAAGCCATTATGGGCTCTGGCATAGTTGACTAAGTTGTGCGAACTCTTACGGGTAGACTAGCAGATGTAGGGGAATGTAGGTGTACCGGTCTACCCACATGTAAGGTGCTAGTGCTTCCGAAAGACTATGTCTCGGTCATCCGTTTCTCAAACATCATGTAGTGCGAGAAATCCAACGGAGGAGATCGAGTCTTGTGGGGAAAAGTGCGCAAACCTCTGCAGAGTGTATAAACTAATCATGGTTAGCCGTGTCCCCGGTTATGGACATCTTGAGTATCTAGTACTTGATTATCATGTGAATCTCATCATGTTACTTTAACTAATATTGTTGGGTTTTAATGAGTACTTTTTAATTGGGATTGAGAATGCTGTCAACCATTCTCAATGTTTAACAACCACCATGATAGTTAAATAAATTTATTCCTTTGTAGTAGGGAAAAATTGGCTTTATGCAAAAACTGTAACCATAGAGCTTTACCACCAGCCAAATATGCATGTAGTATAACCTATCTCCATTGTTATTCTCTATGTGTTACATTGCCAGCATATTCCATGTGCTGACCCGTTTTCGGGCTGCAACATTTCATGTTGCAGACTTTTCAGACGACGAGTAAGGTGCTTTTAGGTCGTGGTTCTATACTCAGTGATGCCGTTGGAGTTGATGGACTCGCTTATCTTCCAAGCCTTCCGCTGTTATCGTTTTAGATGGCCTTAAGCCATATTTATTTCAATAAGTTCTCTTTTGAGACATTCGATGTAATAAGTGTGTGATTTCTACTCTCTTATAAATCCTCCAAGTACTGTGTGGTGTCAGCATTACTGATCCAGGGATGACACTGAGCACAGAGATCAGACTGTTTGAGGTCTGGTCGCTACAAGAGAGTAGAGGATAGTTCTCAGCATAGATAGATAAAAAAAGATAATTCAACTACTCCTCCTCGTCCGACTCCTCCTCGGTGATGTCCTCCTCCGACGTCTGACTGTAGGCGTGAAGATATCGATCATCGTCGGATTCCCAGGGTGACGCTGCTCTAAGCCTCATGTTGAATTGAGCGTCCGCTTTTTGCCTACGCTTGTCCTCGCGATAGGCGGCTCGCTCCGCCCTCCTCTTATCCCTCTGCGCCCTCCTTTGCACGTAGAACTCGCGCTCGTTGATGATGTCCTGTGGGAAGTGTTGGCGCCACAGCGCCTTGGCTTCCTCGTCCATCTCGGCAATGCCGAGACGGTGCTCCCGCCTCCGGTTGTCGCGATGATCCTTGTCGGTGCTAAGCCGCGGTAGAGGCGTGAGCTCCTGTGCCCGCTCCCGCGTCGACACGTTGGGGAAGTTCAATGTTCTATGAGGCCACCGGAGGCGCCACGCCGCCGCGTCGTACGCGTGGGCGGCCTCGTTGGCGGTGTCGAAATTGTCGAGGCCGAGGCGCATCCCGCGGAACCGGATCTCAGCGGAGAAGCCGCCGGAGGGGCGCGCGGACCCTGCGGTATCCCCAAGTTTCCCGGCGGCATGGTGGCGCGGCGGCGGCGAGGCAAAAAAGAGCGGGCAGAGAGCAGCGGCGAGGCACAGAGCAGGGAGAGAGGGGTGGCAAGGCACAGAGCGGTGGGAGGGTGTTGGATTTTATAAAGCGCGCCGGACGCTGCGCGCCAAAACTAGCGCACGCCCGACCGCTTTTTCCCGCGCACGCGCGATCCTTTCCCAACATCTCTGCTATCTCTACTCTCTTTTATACTGTTATATTTATTTTATATTTAATATTTAATATTTATCTCTACTTCTCTATTGTCTACTTTTTTCTCTATACTTTTTTTTCTTGCAATATAGGCCGTCCGATTTATATCTGACAGATAGGAAGGAAACAAATGGGAATTTTGCAAAAAGATACCCATACCCCTCTCCAAATTTGCAAATAAGGCCTTCCCTCGTTCATCCTTTTCTCCTACAAGATAAACTACTCATACAAATGCATCTTGATGCATGCAACGCATGGGCATCTTGCTAGTTCTAAAAAACTTTCCATCATTTGCAACACTACTGGTTGCATATGGAAAACCTACCCAAGCACAGCGCGATACAGGAGCGACGCACAATTACAAGCTGATATTCTATTGGACAATGGAGGCTATAACCAATTACTTTTACGGGAACAATAACACCCAGGAAATTTGAAGGGTAGGTATGAACAAAATTGGAACTGCACATGTACTGCTAAGTGATTCAATACAAACATTACCAACCGAGGAGGAGAACAATGGTCGCGGCGGCCTCTGTGAGTCATGGTCGGCAATGGGAGTCAGTTCATTGTCCACGACGGTGGTACTTCTGTGCTTGGCGTCGACTTTCGGGAAGCAGATCCGACACCGTGGAAGACGATGCCGGGGAAGAGGCTCCATGTACGACGACGACGGTGGACCGGCTCCAGTGTGGCATACGAGGTCGTCGATGAGGCAGATGCGTTGCGGTGGACGAGTGCGCCGATGTAAAGGGGGAGGAGCATGAAGGTTGTTGTGCCGTGGAGAAGTCTATTTTGCGGTGGGGATAGAAAATGGGGAGTATTCAGGTGTACTACTCTGGGTGCCGGGGTGGGGTTGGCTGGGTAGGGTGAACCTGAAGTTACAAAAACAGCCCCCTACCAAGCATCATCCGTAGGCCTGTTCTGAAGTCTATGATGGTAACTTCCCACTGCTCGAATCAGGGTCGCGGGAGATTTTCCCGTCGTCCTCAAAATTTTGTGACGCTGGACTCCCCGTGTGGCGTGGGCTAAGCAACTAGCGAATAGTAGTAGTAAACTCTGCATATTAGGTTTGATCGAAGTCAAACTTCCTAAAGTTTGCCCAAGTTTATAGAAAAATATAAACATTTACCATAACAAATATGTATGATGTGAAAGTACATTCACTAATGAATCTAATGGTATTTATTTGTTATTGTATATCTTAATATATTTTGTTATAAGCTTTCTGAGAGTTTACAAAACTTGACTTTGACCAATGCTAATACGCGGACTTAAATAAAAACGGAGAGAGTACACATTTGTTTTCTTAGTTTGTAGTGAACTAATAATTTGTTGAAATTGTGAAATAAATATATTAGGCTATTGACTACGAATGTAATGGTCTATACAATTCAATAGTTACAATCATTGTCGAATCCCAAGATGTATACAAGGTCTATAGTACTTCACAACATGCTCAAACTCACATAATCCCAGTCAAATGAGAATCCAAATGCATTTCATAGTTATTACTTTGTAGGATGCAACAAAAACAACCATAACTCTACATCAGCCATTATAGAAGCAACATTTTGACACATCCCAATGTGTGAATGAAACGTGCAGAGAGAGCTTTTGAAGATGGAGCAGATAGGGCAGGAAAGATTGTATGTATGTGGACGAGAGAGTAGGAGACAAACCTAACGAGACAGAGGGAGAGAGATAGAGAGAGAAAGAGAGAGGAAGAAGTTAGGTCTGTGAGAAAGATGGAGACATGTAATATACGTGAGATGCGTGTGCATTCGGATTCTGTATACGTGGAAGGAGAAGACACAACATGTTTGATGAGAGAGCTGGAGAAACATGGACGAGAGGGGAAGGATCTCGTGGGTTGAGGGATTGACAATTTTTGTGTGGGGGAGAGAGGGATTGGTAATTTTGTGCAAGAGAGAGAGAGAGGGGGTGGGGGGAGGAGTCAGTCAGCCGTTGTCACATCACCCTGCTTCCAAATGACCCCGCATTCTCTAGCGCGGTGTGGTTGCCGTCTTCGATCTGGTCGATGCCCTCTTTGAAGATTGAGGTGTTGTGCATGTTGGGGTGCAAAGAAGCACAAGCGAGAGTGGTCGCCGTATAACCTTGGATGGGGATGAATTGTGTGCTGGGGGGAGGGTGTGTGTGTGTTGTGCTGCGCGCGCGCGTGTGTGTGTGTGTCGGATATTGAGAGAAAACAAACCTAAGGAGAGAAATGGGCATTCAGAAGGAGATTGCGCGGGCCTTGAGGTGGGCAGGGGCCGGGTGAGGGTTTCAAATGTGCGCGTTGATGCATGTGTTGCATACGATCGTGCGAGGGACGAGCGAATCGAGAGAGATGGTTGTTGTGTTACGGTCTCTCACACACATACACACACACACAGACACACACACACAAAGACACACACACACAACGTATCGGCATCTGTCTATGTCTCACTCATGCATGATAATTTGCACATTCACACCTCTCTATGTCTGTATCACACACACACCGTCTCCACATTGCCCTTCTGCCACAACACACATATGGACACATACACACGTTCTCTCTTAGTCACACACACAAAATCAGTATTAAAAAAACTAGGGCGCACCTAAAACGTCCAAATCCAAATAAACACGAACTGGAGCTAAATTCAAATATATGGAAATATTGTAGCGTCAAGAACTTTCCCAGGAAAAAAATTTGAGTAATATTCGAGGATTGTTTTCACACACACACAAAAAGGTTCGGTGGATGTCCTTCGAGCGCGACACGGTGACGCACCGTTCGATCGAACGCACAGCCGCGGTTCATGCTCTTGCACAGGATTCCGTATCGTGGCTGTGGTACTAACTAATAAAAGCACTACCTAAGTCTAATGTTTACGTGTACTAGTATGATTTTCTTTTATGTTTGACCAACCTTATATAAAACTAAAGTAAGCTCCCACACGCGCACTCATCAATATGCTGCCGCCGCCGTTGCGCATGCCGGCGCCCGCCTACTCCGGGCAACAATTTCTCACCCATCACCACCGTGTCGCCGCCATCCCTGTGCCATGAAGCCAAAGGCTCACCCGCTCACGTTGTCTGCAGTCCCTCCTCGCGATGCCGCCGCGCTACCAAGCACGCGAGCAGCTGGTGGAGCCGCGTCTATGCATGCAGTGTACGAAGAGGAGGACGAGCGCGTGCTCCAGCACGCCGGCGAGGAGGAACTAGCGTGTCATTGTCGTCTCTGCCCGTGCGGAGGAGGCCTGCATGGTGGCTGTCGCGGCGAAAGCCGGTCGCGCGCGCGTCGAGCCCGCAAAGCGGGTGCGGACACGGAATCTACCTTCGAGACCTTGAATGCCATGTGGATCCTGCAATTTGAAGGAGCAATTTGGGTCAGTCGAGTCATGTGAGCCGTTTCATGCAACATGGATGGCTAGAAGGGCTTCTTCCACCTCTTCTGTCGTCTTCTTCCTTCGCTCCGTCGAACTTCTTTCACAAATCGACTGACCCAAATTATACTACTAGTACGAACGTATTAAGTACAGTAGGAACACGAAGATATGAGCAGTAGTACCAACTGCAAGAAGAACAGTAGTAAGACATAGTACTAGTACTACTGTACGTACTAAAGAGTTCAAATAACGAGAAAGAACATAAACATAGTTTTGCTGGGGCCTCAGCACAACACACCCTTGAAAATAAACTAAGCAACTAGTCCGCTTGACACTGCAGTAGAACCAGCATGAACGACAACACTGCCACCTACTCGGAGTTCGAGTCCATGTCCTCGACTTCGTCCTCGTCCCTCTTCCTCTTCCTCTTCGCCGACGCTTCTTTGCTTGACCCGGACACTGGGCTCTGCTTCTTCATCCAACCCTTGTAGATATTTAAACAAAGGTAGGCATCCATTGTTGCATACAGGATGTGATCTTCATCTAATGTCTTCGACTCCCATGCATGATGAAACTCGTGATGAGGTTTCTTTAGTTTAGCGTACAAAGGATCAATCATGGCTGCTGCCAGGGTCAGCATTGAAGGTTGAGAGGAGGTCACCAGGCTTGCCTTCTGGAGATCGAAGGACTGGCCTACAACAAAACCTATCCGACGCAGGACATCCCTGTCGTTCTTAAAGCCTACAGTAATGAATTTCACTCTTTTGTCCTTGAGGAAGTTCTTAAAATCCTGGCACTCAACGTCGGCATGGCATATGTGGTAGACCAAGAAAATGTTATGTATGCAAACCTGGATCATGGCAGGCTTCTTCCTCTCTTCATCCTTTAGATCCTTCTCTCGTCCCAGGACTGTGGTGTACTCAACATCTAGCCTAGCGACCCACTCATCCGTTGAACTGTCGAACATGCGTAGGAAGCGAGCAAGCCATGCTTTCACCGTCGCGGATACACGTGTGTAGATGACGATGAACTGATCGCCGGTGATGGATCTAACCTGGTACTCAGCAGCGACCATGGAGATTTGGGAGGCCATGGATTTTGGAGGAGGGTTAGGAGAAGTTGAACTATTGTACCCCGCAAAAAAAAAACTAGGAGCAAACTAATGTGAAAGGACGGGACGACTGGGAGCGAACTGTTGTAAGGTAGAAGACGGGGACGAGTAGGGCGTGCGAACGGCGTGGGGTTGCTGGCTTGCCCGGTGGATAAACGGCTGCAAGCCCCCAAAGAGTTCTCAAGAACTATGTGGGACCCACTAGATGTCATGTCTACTAGACCCATATCATAGGCCTGACGGTATAGCTTCTTCCTGTTCACACGCCATGCCGGCGCGTGGATGTAACTTCACTTAATTCCGTCAACCGTCACGCCTCCCACGACCTTCGCCTCCCTCGCACAGTCGCGCCCTTTGAGACTTTGACCGGCTATAAATGAGAAAAAAAATTGCCTACTCCGCATGCAAGAGACGCTACCACAAAAGCGCAATCAGTCTCTAAAATTACAGGACTATGAAGAGAAATACCTATGTAGAGACCGGCAATGCAAGCCCTAAGCTCCGCTTCCTCCACGCTTTGACATGCATCAATGAAATCCCACGACCAAATTTATACTAAAAATATCAATATCTACAATACTGATTATAATAAGTATAAGAACTACGTTTTATAATGAGTGTAGAAATATTGATTTGACATTGTGAATGTTGATACTCCCTCCGTCTAGGTGAGTAAGTCATCTTAGGCTGTGCACCGTGACCAAGGAGGAGGGGAAAACGAGAGACATTAATGTTTATTTGCTAATTAATAGTATTGCATGCAATGAACTAACCATTGCATGTCATGTTTGATAGTCTCAAGTCATTAAAAGCATGCACACTCTCATCTCTTATTGGTTGATATGTCAAGAAACAAGAAACGAGGTAGAAGTTAATGCATCGCGCCTAAGTGTTTTGGGATTATTTGGTTTTCGTAAGATGACTTACTCCCTCCGTCTAGGTGAGTAATTCATCTTAGGTTGTGCACCGTGACCATGGAGGAGGGGAAAACGACAGACATTAATGTTTATTTGCTAATTAATAGTATTGCATGCAATGAACTAACCACTTCATGTCATGTTTGATAGTCTCAAGTCATTAAAAGCATGCACACCCTCATCTCTTATCGGTTGATATGTCAAGAAACAAGAAACAAGGTAGAAGTTAATGCACCGCGCCTAAGTGTTTTGGGATTATTTGGTTTTCGTAAGATGAGTTACACACCTAGACGGAGGGAGTACACACCTAGACGGAGGGAGTACATTTTTCTGTAAGTCTGGTGAAAGTAGAGGTACATTGACTTCAGACAAAACTTAAATGCACAATGCAGACTAGTTCCTCCGTCCAGGTGCGTGCCATGTCCTATCTTGTCATCACAATAAGGTTAGCTATTAGAGTACCACTACCTCCCTTCTAGTTTAAAGGGCTCGATTCAAAAATTTCACCTACTCTTAGCAAGATAGTAGAGGCGGTGGAATAGTTTTTGAAGTCTGCAAAAGTACTCAACCAATGTTGTCGTTCTTCACAAAAAATGTGTTTACCAATGCATGCATGAACACTAGTTACTCTAACCCCCCTCTCTTCTTTAATTCTTTGCCACATCAGCATGTTTGCTATTCCCGTGTGCATGATACCAGCTAAGATACCACCATTATGGCCAGCCTTAATTATCGCATGCAACAATTTAGTGCACCTTGAAATATGAACATGTGTGGAGCATGTATGTTTTTAATGACTTGAGACTATACCTAGCCCGGCATGCAAGATGACTTATTATGCACCGTTCCCCATACCTGCAGGAGGCTCCTTCATCTCCAAATATTTTCCTCTCCATGTGTGGAAACAATATGCCCGCCAAACTCTCCTTCTCCCTCCGGCGGTCCCACCACTCCACCCCGTGTGAAAAAATCTGCATGCATGACTCTCCTCCACCCATGCTCGTCCAATCCGTTGTGACCAGCAATATTTCCACCCCTTCCCTCCCCCATAATTTACTCCAACAAATATGCCCACGTAGTTGTTACTTAACTGCAGGTGCATTGGGTCACTGAAATATGGGCCCAATAGGGGTCTGGCCCACATGTCAGTGACGCAACTGACCTGCAGTTAAGTCAGTGCAGCTCAGTCCATATCTTATGTAGGTGTGCCATTGCTCGCTATAAATACTGCGCCTCCCATGACATCACTATCTCCTCCCCCTCACGTTCACGTTCATTGCTATCTCCTCCCCCTCCCTCTCATGTCGACCACCATGGCATCGCCCCTCCCAAGCCCTAGGAGCCCCTCGCTGCACCGCACGGACGGTCATGCGTCACCATTCCGTTCCTTGCTGCCACTAGTCAAGGAGAACGCGTCGGTGTTCCGCTCCTTGCCGCTACATGACGCATCGCCATTCCGTTCCTCGCCGCCACTACTCGAGGAGGACGCGTCGGTGTTTCGCTCCTCGCCGCGATGCGACGCGTCCCCGTTCCGTTCCTCACCGCCACTAGTCGAGGAGGACGCATCGGCGTTCCGCTCCTCGCCGCGACACGTCGAGGTGGACGTGTTGGCATTCCCAATCTCGCCAGCACGCGCGTTGGAGGATGTGTCGGCTCCCCGCTACAAGGAGAACGCCGCGCCGCCCGACGAGCTCCCCAGCCTTGAGGAGCTTTGGAAAGAAATGGATGTCGCCTTGTGGGAGGCTTTGCCTCCAGCAGAGCGCACCAAAATAGAGGCGGAGAAGAAGGCCGAGGAAGAGAAGCACACCACAGAACAAGCTGCCTGGGAGGCCTATGTCGCATCCGAGAGAGTCAGGCAATTGGCTCTTTGGCAGAAGGCTCGTGCGAGGGCCGTGAGGGTGGCGGAGGACCCCCGTGCCGACTCCCTGAATGCAGTCGGGCCCAAGCGCCTCATCTACGCTTGGCGGTACATGGACCGGGTGTATGCTTCCAGCGAGGAGGAGTACCTGTTGGCGCCGGATCACCACATTGGTGAGATCGCGCTCGCCCGCCAGCAAGCCGCCAATCAGCACCTCGCGAGTTGCGAGGCTGAGGAAGAGGCGTTGTGTCGGTGCGCTGGGAAACGACCGCACACCAGGGCACTCGTGGCGCGCCGCAAGCGCCATGGATTTTAGGAGGAGTATAATTTTTGTTTCGTAAGGCGATCTCATTAGTTTTGGGACGCAAATGATAAATCCCGAACGTCAGGAATTTTTAGCGTCCTTAATTAAGTATGTAAAAGCGAAAGTTTGGAAACCTTGTGTATTTGTATGCATTTTGCAAGTACATGCATATAGCACAAACTTTACTATATACTATCGCACTACACGTCTCTCTCGATATATGCTTGCAAACTGTGCTACTCCCTCCGTCCAGGTCAATAAGTCATCTTTGGTTGTGCACCGTGACCAGGAAGGAGGGAAGACTTATACACCTAGATGGAGGGAGTACTACTATTACTTATGTACGTGCAAATGCACGTTTTAACATTATGATGCAGTTTTTGTAAAAGTAGAAAAACATCACTAGTCAAGCTTGTGAAACGATTCAATGCAAAACAAATGCAAAGATGCTCGTTTGATTGTTTACTTTTAGCTTCCTTCTCTGTGGTTATTTCTCTGTCGTACTTTGTACGGAGTATCTCACTGGTTGGAAAGGCATGCAAATTCCCAAACCGCTTCCTACACCCTATATCGAATTTTTTGCCTAACAAGTTGTGTCGTGCAATTGGAATTCCAACTTAAGTACTACTACTAGTAGGAGTACCAGGGGCCAGTTCTTTTAGGCTTCTAGATTAGTAATCCCATAACTACTACCTCCTTCATGGTTTATTGGTCCCCATTGTAATCTGTGTCAAATTTGGATCATAAATTTAACTAATGAAATGTTAGTGCTTGTCACATGCACTACTCCATCCGTCTACGTGAGTAAGGCATCTTAGGCTGTGCACCGTGACCAAGGAGGAGGACAAAATGAGAAACATTAATGTTTATTTGCTAGTTAATAGTATTGCATGCAATGAACTAACCACTGCATGTCGTGTTTGATATCTCAAGTCATTAAAAGCATGCACACTCTTTATCTCTTATTGGTTGATATGTCAAGAAACAAGAAACAAGGTAGAAGTTAATGCACCGCCCCTAAGTGTTTTGGGATTATTTGGTTTTCGTAAGATGACTTACACACCTAGACGGAGGGAGTAACATTTTATCAGTTAAATCTTTGGTCAAAATTTAGCACAAATTACAATGGTGAGGAATAAACCAGGACGGAGTAGTAGTTTAGAAGCCCAAATAATTGAGTGAGGCGCCTTATTGTTACTCTCCACTGTGACTAGTCTTATGGGAAAAGCTGGAGAAGCCACCAAAAGAACTAGCCCTAGGAATAGTAGCTAGGGATCGAGTGTGCGAGATGAACCGGAGAAAGTAAATGTAGAGAGATGAAATGCAAAAAAGACGGAGGGATGTGATGGTTGCTTGTCCGTTTATTTTACCAGGCCACTTATTACCGGGAGTGGTTCGGTTTTGTGATATGATAGCTTTACTGCCGCGCCACGAGCGGGGTGAGAGGTGAGACTCCCGTGCAGCACCGCCCTCTACACTTGTACTACATGGGTCGTGGTTTATTAGTCCCCCATTGAATTTGCATGAAGATTTAACTGACAAAATGTTAGTGCATGTCAACAAAAACTATATTGTTGGATTTGTATTTGAACATAGTTTTGAATGATATAATTTTAGGTGACATGCATCAGCATTTATCGTACTATATATAATGTTAGTTCATTTTTTGGTCGTACTAATCTATAGTAGTAAGGTGCCCGTGTGTTGCACCAAAGAGTGAAATGCATTGATCGGGGAGTTGTTTATTTTGACAAAGGATGTAGGGGTTATCTCATATGTAACGGGTATTGATAGGTTTCTTCGGATATTATTTCATCTCTAGAGCTCACAAACATCCAGGTGGAATAGATAAAAAGGTATCTTTTGCAAACAAAAGCGTTCAACTGTTCAACCTGCATCCAAAACTTGTGAAGAAATAACACTTATTGTGCTTCGCAAGAAATGATCTTTAAGAATTAGTTTTTGTGTATCGATTGTTATACATGTTGGCTACAGATGACATGGCACTTTCTTATAGTCAACAGTTGGCTATACTATTAAGTAATATTAATCATGCCCTTATACACCTAGACGGAGGAATTAAATCAGGATGACTTGCAAGGGGGCAGAGGAGATGTAAGAAATGGTTCATCGTAAGTCTTTCTCCAGTACTATAGTAAAAATTCATACATGGAAGATTCTAGACTAAACCATAAATGGATACACTTTTATTCATGCGCGATACTCCAATAGAGCAAGATCCTGCATGGAAGTCTCCACATTCCTAGACAGCGGATTACATTGAGCAAAGACTAATGATCAACATTTAACTTGATAATGCGTATGTCTTGGTGAACCTCCTTTGAGTCCCCGTGCACCGCGTCGGCGGGTAAAGGATGCCATGGGTTTTCCAAGTCCACATCGGCGGGATAGTCCCAGCTCCCCAGAGTCCAAGTCTGTTCGATGAGGCCGGTGTCGCCGCCCACGTGACCCGGAGGGGTAGTAACACTGACCATGCACCCATACATCGGCCTCGTGTCAGTGTAAGTGTCAGCGGCGTCACCCCTGACACACACTACAGAGATGGGGCGACGGCCTGCGCGGGCCTCGCCGGTGCCCACGATCAAGAGGAAGATGATGCCGTCCTCCTCTGAGACTAGCAGGCGGTGGTGATCCTCCAGCGACTCCGGCATGGTGAACAGGTAGCACGTCTCGTAATTGATGTTCTCCGCCAAGGGCCAGTAGTGACCGCTGCACGCATTCGTGAGGTGATGCACCATGTCCGCCGGCGAGCCCCAAAACGGCATCGGGCACTCATAGCAGTGGACGAAGGGCTCCTTGGAGGCATCGACCAGGCTGTCCACGAAACGGGAGTGGCTGTAGGGGACGTTGCGCCAGTTGAATATATGAGCATGTTACTACAAGATTTAATCCGAATAAGCACAAAATAAATCATGACGGCTATAACAGAGATGAAACTAATCATGTGGACTAGCATAGTAGTAGGATACAGAGTAGAAACATGAATTCTATCACGATTTAGAACAGGAAGGACAGAAACACATATGGTGCAATGGGAGAAGCACCATTGGCGTTGAGGTTGTCACCCATGTCGTTGAGGAAGAGGTTGCCGAGGTCGGGGAGGAAGTCGTCGTCGGTGAAGTCGTGGCTGCCAGCAGTCGCGAGAGTGCGCTCCCCAAATGTCAACAGCACCTGCCGAATGGAGCGCAGGAGGGAGTGGCTGTATGGGACATTGCGGCCGCCGAATGGAGCGCAGGAGTAGCACACGAAGCAGTAGATGGTGTCCCTACTAGTACTCTCTAGTCTCTATCTACCTATATCTACTCTTATAGAAAACCTAGTTGGTGATGCTGGTATGCCTGCCATCTTGTAATATAGACCGTCCGATCTATATCTGGCGGATAGAAAGCCAACTATGAAAATTTTACAAAAGATACCCGCACTTCTCTCCACATTTACAGATAAGCCCTTGCCTCGTTCATCCTTATCTCCCACAACCTCGTGCTCCTCCCTTATGTCTCTATCTCTACTACTCTTCTTTGTTTTTTATAACAAATCGAATAGTGATGCGCCGTCCGCTGCACGCCCGGCTGAACACGCCTCCTCGCCTCCATCATCATCAACTGAGTCTTTTATAGGAGTAGGAGTAGAGAAAAAACCGAGTTGGTGATGATGGTGTGCCGTGCAATGCACGGGCATCTTGCTTTTTTTGCATATAAGTCCAAATACCACGTAGACAAAGTCTTTGAGCACGGTTCGTAGTTGTTCCACGCTCGGGCATTGAAGTTTGTAACTATTTTAGATTAGAATATACTACTCCTCCGGTGCTAGTAGTAGAGCAGAGTCCTACTCTACTACTCTACTCAAGCAAGTTAGGGTATAGTAGTGTAGTAGGTACTGTAGGGAGTACCGGTACTGTGATCTCTCAAGCAAGTTGTTTGGCATCCATATGACCCTACGCTGCTGGTATGTGTCTCGTAAGTCAAGCGGCATGCTATAGTCATCATCACCTGTCCACTTCCCGCAGCACATATTCGCTTCTCCATCTTTGTCCGCACATAATCTCGTCCAATCTTCCATCCCCGCTAAGGCGCCTCCCCCCCTAGTCCGAAACCCAAGCACTAACAATGGTAGAACCGAGCAGCGTCCACCGAAAGATTGGCTGGAATTCGCTCCCCACAGAGGTAATCAAGCTCATTGTTTCGCGTGTGGACAATCTCAGTACCATGCCACTCGCCGCGTGCTCGTCGGGGCTGTACTATTTACTCAAAGCCCTCAAGCCGGAGCTTTTTAAGCCAGCTCCTTGCTTTCTGATGCTGCCTGATCTTTAGAAACGGCGTGTCATGTAGCATAAGGATCATACGGTGGCTAGCATCAACCCCTTGTCTGTGATCCGATCCCCGTCAGCCTCAACTACATTAACGGTATGTACTGGGTCGGCATGAACACGTCTTGGATGGTGCTCGTCGACGGTCGCGGCAGCTGGATGCTCCTGGAAGTCTACACCCGGCGATTGATCCCCCTTCCTTCGATTAACACTGCACTGCTTTGGCACCGCGGCCCAGAATACTCAAAATCTTACAGTAGCCAACATGATACCAAGTTTGATTTGCTCAAGGTTGTAATATGCCAAGTTCCCACAAGATCTGCGAATTATAAAGACTTCAGGCTAATTGCGTTCTTCAACCACGGTCTCGCCTATCTGACAGGTCACTGCGGTAAGTGGATAAATCTGCACATCCATCGCAGGATCATACACCCTCCATCGTTCTCTGATGCCATTGAACACAAGGGCTTCATTTACGCCGTCGACTCCTTCTATGGCTGGACGTATTGCTGGCCTACTCCAGTCATCGCTACAAATGGCTGTTACAGCAGTATGTTACTTTCCTATATGATATCATGATGGCTTGCTTATATTACTGTCAACATTTACTGAAAAAATATTCATGCTCATAACATGTTGTTCTTAAGATTGACTAAATCAAGAGCCCTTTTTTATTTGACTCCAACTTGATATGATGTTGTAGGCCGCCTCGTGTCCCTACCCTTCCTAATCCCAGAACCTTTCAAAGAAAAGAAGCATGGCAGTTGCAGGTGGTTCCTAGCTCGATTAGACAACGGCGAAAGATTGATGATCATTCGCACGTACTGGACGTGTTGTTTTGTGGAATACAATCACAGTCACTGCAAGGTCTTTGAGCAGGATCCCAGCTTCTCTGGGCCTTCAGGAATTTTTGACTGGAGGCTGGTAAGTAGCCTTGGTACACACTCTCTGTTTGTCGGAGTGAATTATCCGATTAACCAGGAGATAACCGATGGCAAGGATCATGATGTCAGCGCGGTTTCGTTCATCAGGCAAAACTGTGTGTACACAGCGTACCATGCATCTCTGCATGCACCATACCCTGATATGTGCCGCCATGCTCTGCAGCCCAAAGTAGGAGAGAGGGTCGCAACTATTAGACTTCGACCTGCTGGCTGGAGTTTCCCCCGTTAGGCACCCATCTGGTTCAAGCCGTCAGCCAATCTCAACAACTTAATAAATAGTAACGTCTAACTGAGCTAGTTAGTTAGATGCGTACACTTGGTGTATTAGGATCTTTATTTAGTTTGATGCATACACTTGTTCTTTTTTGGTAGCCCTTTTGTAATGATGGCTGATATTTGGTTTGGAAGAGAGAGTTGCTTCTTCACTCTTCTGGCCTGCTTACTGCTTCTGTTGCACCCGCAGCCCTCGTTGCTGCTGCTGTTTTCAATGTACAATCAATAGTATATTTCGTTTGTTGGTTGAATAAATGTGTTGTTAGAACGACAAACACAATGTTTTGGAAGTCGTTGCACGGTTCGATCCTTTAGTGCCCCGTACCATACGTAGCTCATACTATTTTTCATACGGAACACATTTTCTACTTGTTGATAACATGCAGCCCGCTGATGAATGCCCAATAGAGAAGCCCATAATTAACTAGAAGGGAGGCTCTCACATGAATCCGGCCCAGGTACATGCTCATGGTCCCCTAAACATAAATAAGTAAATAAATAAATAAAGCTAAATGCTCATGCTCCAGTTCTTTGGGAAAATAGGTAGCCCATTATTTCTTTTTGAAGAATACCCAAGCTAGGCCTATTTGTTTTCTCCGAATTACTGGGCTGTAAATCTTTCAAGATGAGGAGGGATGCTTTCTGGCCTGGCCAAAGAGTATGGTAAATGTCTGTTAAAAGTAATATCAAAAGGGGTTGAAAATTC
Organism: Triticum dicoccoides; assembly: GCF_002162155.2. Classification (NCBI taxonomy): domain Eukaryota; kingdom Viridiplantae; phylum Streptophyta; class Magnoliopsida; order Poales; family Poaceae; genus Triticum; species Triticum dicoccoides. The sequence goes on along the minus strand of NC_041393.1, from coordinate 477,455,852 downwards.
CAAAAAAATTATAGCAAATGGGATATTAGTTTCTTTTTTTGTTTTTGTTCTTCGCTGATATCTTATACGTATTTCATTGGATTTAACATGACATAGTACTAATCTATTTTTAAATTTGTTTTAGTATGGCTATTAATTTTTGGATTAAGAATATTTTGTTCCCCAGCAAAAATTTGCAAATTTTCAAAATTTCCCACATATTTAGTTAATTTTTTGACCCTGGTACTGACCAGAAAATGGCCAGCAATTCTAAAAATGGAAAATGGCTACAATAAATTCCATATGAATTAGAAAATGAGTAAAAATTATAAAAATAATAGCAAATGGGTTGTACACGCCACAGATTTTGAGGTTGACTTGTTTACGCAAGGCTTTGTCAGTGAACACACGATTCTAGCTGCTGTGACTGTTGGATGTCCATCCAACGGCCCACGTGCTTCTTCAATCTCTGATCTTCCTGCTCCAGCCACCTAAACTAGCGCCGGCGGGACTGCCTGCTCCCTCCTCTTGTGGCCCGCTGTGATGCCGCGCAGGCTTCCCCGGCCCACCCTACTCCCTCCGCTGGCCTGGCCGCACACAATCAACTGCCTCCTTATTACGCGAAAAAGTGATTCCTCCCACTGACATCTGGGGCGCACTGGTTGGGAGGCTGACCTGTGGGCCTACTAAGTTGACACGTACGCAGGGCTTGTCAACTTAGTCAACAAACAATTCTAGCAGCAGTAACCGTTGGATTTGAATCGAACGGTCCTGTTGCTTCTTCAATCGCTACTCTTCTTGCACCAGCCGCCCAAACTAGCGCCGGGGAGACCGCCTGCTCCTGCCTCCAGTGGCCGGCTGTGCTGCCGTTGAGGCCTCATCGCCCCCTACTATTCCCACCGCTAGCCAGGCCTTGTGGCGACGACAGCCTCACACCGCAACCGAACCAGTGAACCCTCGTACTCCTCTCCGCGTGGAATCCACTGCCGCGTCTTCCTCGGCTCCGTGTCGTCCCCTTCCTAGGCCTCGCCATCGTCCACCGCCTTGGTGCTCTCGGCGCGGCGTGGTCAATGTGGTCAACGACATTCCATCGGAAGAGTATTGTACGTGGAGAGGCTGACAGTTGGGTCCACGGCCATAGCCCAGTTTTTTTGTGATTTGCCAAGTAAGTCGCTTTGTCGGGCCTGTTGGGCTGCAAATCTTTCAAGACGAGGAGAGCTTTCATTCGGCTGGCCAAGAAAATGGCCCATCAGTAATGAGAAATGGGTTGTACATTTTTGAAACACATCAAACCGGCAATTAGTTTCAAATATCTTTTTTTTTCATTTCGAGATTTTAAATTACATTAATTTTTATGCATGGAGAATTTGTTGGATCTTATATTGATATACATTTATTTTTAAAATCAGTTTGAATGTGAGTCGAAATTTTGGGATTAAAAACAGTTCGGACCACACCAAAATATGCAAAATTTTGTATAATTTTTTAACCGTGGCCACAATATGGGCTGTAATGCTAACAAAAAGAATATGGGCTCCAAAAAAACCTTAAGAATTAGCAAATGGGCTGTAAATTATTAGAAATAATGGCAGATGGGCTATATGTTGTTTTCCACAGATTTGAGGCTTTCCTAAAAAAAGGTTGACGCACAAGAGGTGACTGTTGGATGTCCATCCAACGGCCGTCGTGCTTCTTCAATATCTGCTCTTCCTGCTCCAGCCGCTCAAACAAGCGCCGGCGGGACTGCCTACTCCCTCCTCCCCGCAGCCGGCTGTGCTGCCGCGCAGGCCTCACCGCCCCACCGTACTCCCATCGCTGGCCTAGCCATCCCTCTACTCACCCACACCTGTTGTTATTCTCTGGCGATGGCAGACGAACCAGTAAACCCTCTTACAGTCGTACTCCCCTCCGCGTGGGAAACAACTGCTGAGTCTTCCCTGCCTCCGTGTCATTCCCTTCCTAGGCCTCGCCGTAGTCCACCGCCCTGGTGCTCTCGGCACGGCCTGGTCAACATGGTCAATGATCGACATGCATCTGAAGTGGACTAAATGTGGAGAGGCCGACAGCTGGGTCCACGGCCTCACGCAAGAAAATGCCTCCTTATTACGCGCAAAATAATGATTCCTCCACCTGACATCAGGGACCCACCGAAAGGGCCTGTGTATTTCACGAAAAAACGTTACCACCGCTGACAGCTCGGACCCACCAGCTATATCTGCGCATGCAAGGAAGTGCCTCCTTATTACGCACAAAAAAATGAATACTCCCCCTGTTAGCTGGGACCCAGTATAGTGGCAGGCTGACTTGTGGGCCTAATAAGTTGACGGGGACAGAGGGCTTTGTCAACTTAGTCAATATGCATGATTCTAGCTCCAGTGACCGTACGATGTCCATCCAACGGCCGTAGTGCTTCTTCAACCTCTGGTCTTCTTGCTCCAGCCGCCCAAACCAGCGCCGGTCGTGCCTCGTGCTCCTGCCTCCCGTGGCCGGCTGCGATGCGGCGGATGCCTCACCACCCCCTACTACTCCCACTGCTGGCCAGGCCATCCCTCTACTCACCCACACCCCCTGTTATTCTACAGCGACGGTAGACTCACACCGCAGCGAACCAGTGAACCCTTGTACTCCTCTACGCGTGGGCATCCACTGCCGCGTCTTCCCCGGCTCTGCGTCGTCCCCTTCCTAGGCCTCACCGTCGTCCATCGCCCTTGTGCTCTCGACGCGGCGTGGTCAACGTGGTCAAGGAACGGCTTCCATCGGACGTGGACTGTACGTGGAGAGGCTGACAGCTGGGTCCATGGCCGCAGCAAGGAAGTGCCTCCTTATTACGCGCAAAATAATTATTCCTCCACCTGACAGCAGGGACCCACCGGACAGGCCACCGTATTTCATGAAAAAAAAGTTTCCCCCTGACTGCTGGGACCCACCAGCTACATCTTCGCACGCAAGGAAGTGCGTCCGGGCAAAAAAAATGATTCGCCCCCCCGACTGCTGGGACCCACCAGCTACATCTTCGCACGCAAGGAATTGCCTGACAGTCGGGACCCACCTGGTCGAAGCGTACGTAGCATTGTCATTCTGGTTGCGAACATGTATGTACATATATACTGGTCGATCTAGAGGCGCGCATATGTCGTAGTAGAGGCGCGCGCGTAGCATGTACACGTACGTACAACGGCCAGGGTGCAAGAAAGAAAATACGGCCACGTATGTGTACATACGGGCGGGGTCTCGAACGCCTACTCGCGCATACGTACGGCCATGGCTCGTGTACATGGCTGGGTCGGAATGGAGAAACAGCATCGTCGTCGTGTTCATGGGGAGCCAACCGGCTTGGTCGGAACGGAATGCGTGGTCTTGTTCATCGGGAGGGCTTGGACGGAACAGGCGATGGAAACGAGGCCTTGTATACCGCAGAATGGAGGAAACGGCCTTGTGTTCGACCGGCCACGTTCGAAATGGGGGTCCTGTTGATCGGGAGGGGTCTGGCGTACCACAAAACAGAGGAAACGGACCTCCTACGGTCAAAACGGGGGTCCTCTTGATCGGGAGGGGTGTGGCTTACCGCAAAATGACGAAACAGACTTGTGTTGGAGCGCTACAATCGAAACGGGGGTCCTGTTCACCGGGAGGGGTGTGCCGTACCGCAAAACGGACGAAACGAACTTGTGTTGGAGCGCTACGGTCGAAATGGGGGTCCTGTTCATCGGGAGGGGTGTGGCGTACCGCAAAACGGGACTCCACGGGATACTGTTCATCTCCACCGTCGACCTCCTCCAGCCTCCACGGGGTACCATTGACCTCCTCCAGCCTCCACGGGCTCCTGTTCATCCAGCCTCCACCGCGCGCTACTCCACCGGCTACTATTCAACCACCCCTCCACGGGCACCCCTCCACCGTCCACTGTTCATCCAGCCCTCCATGGGGTCGTCCTGTTCATCCAGAGGCAACGCCACGGGGTCCTGCATCCACCCCCACAACTCACTG
>NC_041393.1:477445827-477451579 GCF_002162155.2 Triticum dicoccoides | reverse complement strand
ACCCCCCCCCCCGCAATGCTCACTGTTCATCCAATCGATCGGCTTCCGTTAGCAGCAGTAGCGAAGGAATCGCTCGATTGGGTTCAGTTAACAGCCATCGATCAATCGCTCGGGTTCAGTAACGCGTAGCCTGCAGTGCAATCGCTCAGGTTCAGTTAGAGCCCAACGCCTCGCTCGGGTTCAGTTAGAGCCAATGCCTCGCACACACGTGTGTACGTGTACAAGAGAAACGCACATCACTCGGCCCTCGACCTCCCACCGTAATCGGGAACTCCCCGAAATTTTCCTCGCCCTCGCTTCTACCACGGTTTTTTCCGTCATGGACGGCCCAAAGAATGTCATGCAGCTGCGTCTCCGGCCCGCCCAGGGAAAAGCCCATTTTCTGTCATGATTTTTTTGTCATAGAAGTAGGAGCCCACCACATCTATGATGATACCGGGTTTTGTCACAATTATCGTCATAGAAGTGCCATATATATGATAGAAAAAATTTCGTTCGGCCCAAAATGTCACGGATGTGTCTTTTTTTGTAGTGTACATACCCACGTACCCCGAAAACATCAAGGGAGCCAATGAAAAAAAATTTCCACCGCCGTAACCTTCTGTATCCGCGAGATCCCATCTTGGAGGCTTCGCTGGCGCTCCGTCGGAGGGGGAATCGACCACGGGAGGGCTTCTACATCAACACCATAGCCCCTCCGATGAGTTGTGAGTAGTTTACCACAGGCCTTCGGGTCCATAGTTATTAGCTAGATGGCTTCTTCTCTCTTTTTGGATCTCAATACCATGTTCTCCCCCTCTCTTGTGGAGATCTATTCGATGTAACTCTTTTTGCGGTGTGTTTGTCGAGATCCGATTTATTGTGGTATGATCAAGTTTATCTAGGAGAAATATTTGAATCTCCTCTGAATTCTTTTATGGATGATTGAGTTATCTTTGCAAGTCTCTTTGAATTATCAGTTTGGTTTGGCCTACTAGATTGATCTTTCTTGCCATGGGAGAAGTGCTTAGCTTTGGGTTCAATCTTGCGGTGTCCTTTCCCAGTGATAGAAAGGGTTGCAAGGCACGTATTGTATTGTTGCCATCGAGGATAAAAAGATGGGATTTATATCATATTGCTTGAGTTTATCCCTCTACATCATGTCATCTTCCTTAAGGCGTTACTCTGTTCTTATGAACTTAATACTCTAGATGCATGCTGGATAGCGGTCGATGTGTGGAGTAATAGTAGTAGATGCAGGCAGGAGTCGGTCTACTTGTCACAGACGTGATGCCTATATACATGATCATGCCTAGATAATCTCATAATTATTAGTTTTTCTATCAATTGCTCGACAGTAATTTGTTCACCCACCGTAATACTTATGCTATCTTGAGAGAAGCCACTAGTGAAACCTATGGCCCCCGGGTCTAACTTTTATCATATAAGCTTTCAATCTACTTTTATTTGCATCTTTACTTTTTGCATCTATATTATAAAATACCAAAAATATATTTATCTTATCATACTATCTCTATCAGATCTCACTTTCGCAAGTGGCCATGAAGGGATTGACAACCCCTTTATTGCGTTGGTTGCGAGTTCTTTGTTTGTTTGTGTAGGTGCGTGGGACTTTTGAGGAGCCTCCTACTGGATTGATACCTTGGTTCTCAAAAACTGAGGGAAATACTTACACTACTATTGTTGGATCACCCTTTCCTCTTCAAGGAAAACCAACGCAAGCTCAAGACGTAGCATCTATCAAACAAGGGCTTCACAGAGGTGTTAGGTCTTTTCAAAGAAATTCTTCCAGACGATAATGTGCTCCCCAGAAGCACGAATGAAGCGAAGAAAATTGTTTGCCCATTGGAACTTGAAGTACGGAAGATACACGCTTGTGTGAATGATTGTATATTGTACCGTGGTGAGTACAAAGATTTGTGTGCATGTCCCGAATGCAAGCATGCACGATACAAGTGCAGGAGAGCAAAGGACAAGTACAAATTGGACAACGAGATCAAGACAAGAATCATGTTCAAGGTTGTTTGGTACTTGCCTTTAATTCCAAGGTTGAGGCATTTGTTTGCAAACACTAGAGAGGCAAAGAGGTTGCGGTGGTATCATGATGAGTGAATTGCGGATAAGTATATGAGGCACCCGAAAGATGGGGCTCAATGGGAATTAATCGACAACAAGTTTGATGTCAGGACCCCGACTCAATGCCACATCGATCTAGCATGTAACACCCCATATCACTTTGCGGCCTCACGCACGGTATTCCCACGGGTGTCGCCTTACCTTTGCCCGGGACCGTTTGCGTCTTTTGGCACACGTATATGATAGTGTCGCTAGCATCCATATGGTAAGGAGCCCGGGCTGACATGGCTAGTCGTAAACCCAAAGTGGCACAAACTTACAGGGACAGGCATCCATGACCCAGCATCGAACGTGTCGGTCATCAGCGAGTGAGTCCAGGCTGTAGCACTGGGCTAGCAGGACTCCGGTGAACCGGGCTGTAGCGGGCTAACAGGACTCCGGTATTCATCGCGTGACATTTCCCCGAAGGGACAGACACAGGAACGAAGAAGGACACATGCCGGCCAGCCTAAGTGTTCCGGAGCAGTAGCAAGCTACCATGGCTCGGTGGAAACACTAGGAGACATTTCCCGGTAAGAGAGGCTCCTAAGGATAAAGAACTAGATAGTCAGATCCCACACATACCAAGCATTCAATAACATACACACAATATGCTCGATATGTGCAATACAACATGGCATCACAAAATGACTCTACGACTCAAGTAGTTTATTCAATAGGCTCCGAGGAGCGAGACATTACAAACATGGGTCCCATGACCCAACAACCAGAGCATACAAGTCAAAGCACAAACGGAAGCTTAACATGTCTGAATACAGACATTTATAAATGAAAAAGGCTGAGAAGCCTGACTATCTACCAGATCCTGCCGAGGGCACAAGATCGTAGCTGAGGTAACAAGCTAAACATCGAAGTCCACGTGGAACTACTAGTGAGACTGAAGTCTCTCTGCAAAAACATAAATTAAGCAACGTGAGTACAAATGTACCCAGCAAGACTTACATCAAATCTATCTACATATGCATCATTATCAACAAAGGGGATGGTGGAGTTTGACTGCAGCAAGCCAGTTTTGACTCGGTGGCTATCCTGAAGCTACGACTGCAAGTAACTCTTTTGAGGTGGTGCACACGAGTCCACATATTCACCATATCAATACACCACTATGGATCCGCTCCCGTCTCCCTACGAGAACGCCATCCATAGCACTCACGCTTATCTTGCGTATTTTAGGGTATCCACTTTCACTTGTCTATGAACTATGCAATGGGGTCCAAGTTTCCATATCCAAGGAATCCGGCTATTCGAATAGATGATGTTAACCCTGCAGGGGTGTACTTCTTCACACACGCTCTCGCCACTTACCGCCCCGTACAAGTCATGTACCTCGGCAACCTTCAAGCGGAAGCCAGGCGAGGGAGTCGGCCACGACCTGACTAACCGAACAAGTCTCTAGTCCAGGTTTATCGCCTATTCGGGTTCCATCCGCAAGGAGATCCGGCCGGGGTGTCGCTTACGGCCCCAGACGATGTGAGCAGGGTTCCCAAGCCCACCATCCGGGTGCCACTTGGTACACCGTGCCACTGTGCCTAGTCTGTCCCAAGCCCACCTGTACCGGGTGCCACTTGGTAGACTACTAACACTACCTACAAACACCAGAAACTAGTTGCAACTCCTGGACAGAGATCAAGTTGATTAATAAGTCGAGAGGGGCACTTAAGCATTCCAATGTGTGGTAGTAACTGGTCATGGATCACAAACACAGAACTCAGTTCCTGAGGACGGCTGCAATGAGACAACCCACCATGTACTCCTACATGGCCTCTCACCGCTACCTTTACCAAATCGTGTTCACACACTTAGCTCACACACAGTAGGACATGTTCACACGCCTCTGATTCATCCCCGATGAATCAGACCTGACTCAACTCTAAGCAGTAGCAGGCATGACAAACAAGCATGAATGAGTAGGCACAACAGGGCTCAAACAACTCCTACTCATGCTAGTGGGTTTCATCTATTTACTGTGGCAATGACAGGTCATGCAGAGGATAAAGGGGTTCAACTACCGCAGCAAGTAACAAATATGTCGTTGTTGTCCTAATGCAGTAAGAAAGAGCAGGAGCGAGAGAGTAGGATTGTATCGGAATGAACAAGGGGGTTTTGCTTGCCTGGCACTTCTAAAGATAATATAGCTCTTCATCGGTGTCATCGATCACATCGTCGGTATCACGTCTATCGAAAGGGGGGGCAATCACCGGCAACTGAGGAAGAACACAATCAAATGCAATGCACAATATGATGCATGAATGACATGGCAATATGCTGTGGTTTGTGCTAATGCAACTAGAACCAGATTAAATGAAGTTGGTTTGAATCCAAGATTCAAACTCAAACTCCATATGTGGATATTTAAATGCCATTAATATGATTTGTGCTAAACAGCAGCTATAAGTTGTTCTAACATGCATGAAAATGGTACAGATGGATTCCTTGAATTTTTCTGATAATTTTTCATATATAAATTATTTAATTTGGAGTTACGGTTGAATTTCTAAGAATTTTAGAAGTTTATATAATTTTCTGGAATTTCCTGAATAATATAAATCCAGAAATGAATTATGGCGTCAGCACCACGTCATGGTGACGTCAGCAGGGTCAACTGGGCGCCCCAGGTCAAACCTGACGTGTGGGGGCCACACGTCAGTGACACAGGAGCTAATCCCGGTCAAACCCAGCGCTGACTTGGGTTTGACCAGGGGTGGGGCCCACTGTCAGTGGCCTAGGGGGTTGGTTAGTGCATCGTTAGTGGCTAATGACAGCGCCACGTCACTGGCCACCGGAGTTCGGCCGGCGGCGACACGAAACGCGGCGGATGTTCACCGGGGTTGCGCTACGGGCGGCGGCTGGACGCGCGAAGGCCACCTGAAGGTAGCCCGTACACGGACGCACCTAGCTGGCTGCACGAGGGGCCGTGGGGTGGCCGGAGACGACGGCGGCGAGCACTTCCGCGGTGGCCGGAGTTCGGGCGCGAACGGTGGCGAAGCTACGGCGCACTAGAGGAGAAAACGAGGAGGGCTACGTGCTCCTGGGGGTTCACCGAGCACGGTGACGTGCTCAGGCGTGGGCTGCGGTGGCCCTGGCCACGGCGGCGCCATGGCCGGCGGCGATGGGGTTTCGGCCTTGGTGGATAACCTAGCTACGGCGCGCGAACGACGAAACAGAGAGGGGGAAACGGACGGAGAGCTCACGTAGACCCTGTAGAGGTGGACGGCGAGCTTGAGGGAGGCCGGACGGGGACGGATTTGACGGCGGCGATCCATGGTGGCCGAGGAGGGGAACGGCGAAGCTGGCCCCATCCAGGGCTTCCGGCGCCTTCCGTCTTGGTGAGGAGGAAGAGGGAGGACCGGCGGAGCTTCCTGCGGCGTCGGTGAGCCGTGGGGTGGCCGGTAGCCACGGTGGCTCTCGTCGGTGGCGGCGGCTCCGTTCGGGTGAGGAGAACAGAGGAGGGGGAGAGTGTTCCGGGGAGAGGATGAGGACGCGGGAGAGTGAGGGAGAGAGGCAGGGAGGTGCGTGGCGTCTCCGGGCGTCGAGGAGGAAGCAGGAGGTGGCCAGGGGGAAGTAGGAGGTGGCCGAGGCCTCTCGGGCGCGCGCCACGCCTCGCCTCTGCCTACTG
>NC_041393.1:477433430-477445710 GCF_002162155.2 Triticum dicoccoides | reverse complement strand
GGGGGGGGGGAGTGGAGATGGGCTGGGCCGTGCTGGGCCAGGTAAGTGGGCGCCAGGTAACTTCCTTCTCTCTCTCTCTCTCTTTTATTTCTTTTCTATTTCTGTTATTTTGTTTTTGATTTGACTTAAAATACCAAATCATTTAATAAAATCCTGGAAACAATTATGGGTGCTTTCTGAATTATTTCAGTGACCCTTAACAATTTCCAACATTTATTTGAACGTTTAAATTATTTATAGTATTTAAATGCCCAAAGTCAAATACAATATGATTTAATTCAAAAATCCAAAAATGACCTAAGAATATATTCATCATTTTTGGCAGAGGTTTCCACCTTAACCAGAAATCATGAACTTTTCTTAGGAACCTTTTGGGTTTATTGAAAAGATTTTAATTCACCCTAGTTGAGTTGATTTAATGCTAGGGTTTGAACATCCCCATTTCAATTTTAGGCAAAATTTAAACATGATGCAACACATGACTAGCTAGCTCAGAGCAAACCAGAAGCTAGGGATGTGACAACTCACCCCCACTAAACAAGAATCTCGTCTCGAGATTCAAGCGTAGGGTAAGGTGAAGGGGTAACGCAGACTAGTATAATCTTCACGATCCAGGGTGCACTTCAATTGAATGTTGATTCATTCACCATCATTGTCTTGATGTCTTGCTCTGAGAACTCTAGCTATCATGACAATGAGAGGAAAGGAAGGACCCTAAAAGAATTGTTCCTCTCGAAGGTCGAACAACTCAGGGTTAACTCACGGAATGGGACATAGCAACATCTCTTGAGCTGAGAGACGAAGCACACCTCTAGCGGGATGGAGTGGAGCAGATGACGAGGTTTACCAGGTAGACTACAATTCCACGCTTAAAAGGGTGGTGAATGGTTGTCAACGTAGCGAGGAGTTGAGTTGCCATGATACCATAATGATGCACCTTAGGGAAGGTGACTCGTAGAATCATCCCCTTAAGTGGCAAAAAGAATTACCTTTGATTCAGAGATCATTGAAACTCTTTATACCAGCCTAAGGCAATTCTCGAGCGATCGTTTGGAGGGGGTCGGTAGAATGGCATACTCGGACTTGGATGATGTGGATTACCTTGTTGAAGACAACGTAATGGATGAATTTCCTTATCACCGGAGATGGAAGAGACCCGTGGTAGAATGGCACATTGACGGTGCAAGCTGGGAACAAAATGCAAATGCTGGGAATGATTCTGGTAACTAGGAAAGAACCCAACAATAGAGAGTGAATTCACTGTTTGAAAAGATCATAGCATTGCCGAGGAAACTGAGAGCAAACCCAGTTAGTGCCGATGATAACACCTAGCGCTTGTGCGTGCTCTCAAGAACTTGAGCATTTCCATGTTCATCAAGGTTTTACCAACATCCGTGTCAAGGATCCTGGCAACACAACATACCACCATGATGAACAACGATGGATGATGCAGATGCATAGGAAGATAACATCAACTCAGATTTCACCCTAGCGAGGCGAAGGAAACAAAATCTGGATGATCGACCGAGAGACATTTAGCACTCCGCTTCTAATGTTCTCCTTGACGTGCTAGTGTAACCCATTCATAGATATGGTTTGATAACTAGAACATCAAGTAAAGGTCGGACTGCGGGAGCAATAGAATCCATAAGGAACAGTTACGGAGGTAAATCCTACGAAATCCTTATGGGGAGGTGGCCAACTTCCTCAAACAAGATACTACAATAATAGGTCTTCCGGCTGGGTGTGTTGGCCACGACATCCACTTTACCGGTTATCGAGGGACCAATATTATAGTTCTTGGAAAATGTTCCAACCATCATATCTGCCTGAGACTCAGATCTGGTTGGTGTCAGGATATTCCAGACTCATCGAGTCTAGGAAGAAAAATGAAAGTTTGCAACACAAATCGACGAGATGACGTTGCGAAATTCTCAAGAAATGAACTACGATAGCAAACTCCAAAACATGAGCTGGTTCTGCTACAAACATGTGAACACGTTGTTCCAGACAAGCATGCCCACATGGTAGTCTTACAATAAAACACTACCGAGTTCTGGTTGGGAACCATCATCGAGGATATCGAAGTCTTTACGCAAGTCCACGGATTAGATCCCAAGCATAGACTTCTTTTCCTTGAACAAGTCAATCAGTGGCTTGGTGTGCTAGGATATACATATGGAATGAAGATGATCAGTCTAACAGACCACAGAATTCTTCGCACGTGCATGACTGACTTGGGACGATTCCAAAGGAGGCAAAACATGCCTTCTCGAATTCACGGCGGCAACTTGCATCAAATGCACATGAGTTAGAGGAAGTCACTTCTTTTCATCCAAACACATGCTTCACGAACGGGGCATGAAGAAAATGCTTACACAAGTTTCCAACACTAGCTTAATGTTCAACAAAATCATGGAGGAGATAAGGATGTTTGTCAATGGGCTCAACAACAATTCATCCGGGTTCCCTTTTAAAAGGAATTCCATAGTTAGGTGAACACGGTGATAGCATTGGTCAGACCCAAAGAATATAATGGTGTATGCTCGAGGAAAAACCACGAGTAAAACAACATTACAAACATCGTTGGTACTGATTTGATTTGACGATAGCCCACACTCAAATCAAAGGATTGATAAGACAATAGGTCCAGCAACTGATCACAGGGACCAATCGATGAAGATATCATCTTTCTTCAACACACACTACACAAGAATATCCCTTTGGAACGAACTAAGTTAGGCAAGCTTTTATCTTCCAACTCTCCAGGTTGTTGTCTAGCTTAACCAACTAGCTCAGGGGTATCTAACACCGATCTTGGAGAGAGAGTGGTTCACAAGAAACCAACTTGATCACGAGCTCAACATAGCGGTCAGGTGACAACCTGGTAATACTTCCGAGAAGATATACGGAAAATCACGAACCACCGATATGTTACTAAGCTCGAGAACCACCTTGCTTTTCAGGGCAAGATGATATGATCACAATAGCGAGGGACTGACTCAATCCCAACTCATTGATCGAAAGGTGCACCGAAATAAGGACTAGGTAGCACAATCAGTCTTAGAATGATGATTCAAAAACCAACACGCTAAGAATGAAATTATTGCCCATTTAACTACCAAGCAACAGAGTTGCTAGCAGTATTGATTTCACACACCACGATTCACTTGTCGGCATTCCGGTTACAATAACACAGGAACCGAGGAATGAACAATGATGGCAAGAAGTATCACTGTACCAAGAGTTCATAGGATGGTGTGCAATTCCTACAATAATCCCGATATAAAAGATGGTAATACTCCAAGGTAGAACAGAGCAAAAGCTGGATTGGCATTTTGATCTGCGGAGTACAATTGTTTTGACCCAATCCTAGATATGGATGAGGTACTGGAGTTTGTTTCTCCTAGTCATTCCGGAATAGAATGGCTTGGCGGACCACAAGAGTAATAGGTATCGATGAACGATTGCACGCATACTCTTGACTATCAATTGATAAACAAGGGTCAGAAGACAACTAAAGAGGGACAACTCAAAGGAACATATAACTTTCTGAGTTGTGGATGCATAGATTAGTATGTCGAACCAAGTTCAACTTAATTCTTCCGGATAACCCATGCAGAAAGGTTGAGCTGGCAGAGTCACAATATAGCATGGAGAACTCATCGAGAGCACTCTTGTTGTCATCTTTTGGTTCAGAAGAACTCCTGCCAAGGATGGTTCATGGTAATTGGAAGAAGGATGTACCACGAACCTCGAGGACTATCGCAAAGGTTACTAATATCCTAAAGGAACTAGCAAACACTATCAACATGAAGTAAGTAGAGTGAATCTCGGGTTCAAAACCCAGGAATAGAATACCTACTACTAAGTAGCATCACGGAATGCTTTCGAGAATAAAGGCCAGAATCTTCACATGCGAACACTAAACATTGCTAGATTACTAGGTGACTCCCTAAAACACCTAGGGTCATAATAATAGCTCCAACATAAATGTGAAGGCAATAGAATACCTCAACTCAACAATTAGTGTGATTAACCTGGCCTAAAAGACATTGAAACCGGAGGAAAAGGATTTTGCAAATGCATCAGACTCTTTGGAAACCTGGGATGACTCGGACAGCATAACGGCTATAAATGCTCAAAAAAGATTTGAGACATTCACAAGAATGGTGGCATAACCACTCAAAAGCACAATATCAAGGTATCGAGATCAATAATTAACATACAGAGGTAGAAACTGAACTGAGGCTTAATCCAACAATCTTATAAGTCTACGGATTAGTAACACGTGATCCTGATGGAAAGAAGAGATAGCCTAGTTCTTAATCCCCGTAGAAGAGAAGATGATGACTCAGATCAGAAGGCCATGAGGTATAAGGAGTAAAAAGAGCCTTACGTTCCATCCCACAATCAATTCCCTTATATAACTAAAGAATTTCTAGACTCAACTTCGACCAGTTTGGCTTGGTAAACCTACAGGCAGTCAAGCTCTGATACCAACGCTATCAGGACCCCGACTCAATGCCACATCGATCTAGCATGTAACACCCCATATCACTTTGCGGCCTCACGCACGGTATTCCCACGGGTGTCGCCTTACCTTTGCCCGGGACCGTTTGCGTCTTTTGGCACACGTATATGATAGTGTCGCTAGCATCCATATGGTAAGGAGCCCGGGCTGACATGGCTAGTCGTAAACCCAAAGTGGCACAAACTTACAGGGACAGGCATCCATGACCCAGCATCGAACGTGTCGGTCATCAGCGAGTGAGTCCAGGCTGTAGCACTGGGCTAGCAGGACTCCGGTGAACCGGGCTGTAGCGGGCTAACAGGACTCCGGTATTCATCGCGTGACATTTCCCCGAAGGGACAGACACAGGAACGAAGAAGGACACATGCCGGCCAGCCTAAGTGTTCCGGAGCAGTAGCAAGCTACCATGGCTCGGTGGAAACACTAGGAGACATTTCCCGGTAAGAGAGGCTACTAAGGATAAACAACTAGATAGTCAGATCCCACACATACCAAGCATTCAATAACATACACACAATATGCTCGATATGTGCAATACAACATGGCATCACAAAATGACTCTACGACTCAAGTAGTTTATTCAATAGGCTCCGAGGAGCGAGACATTACAAACATGGGTCCCATGACCCAACAACCAGAGCATACAAGTCAAAGCACAAACGGAAGCTTAACATGTCTGAGTACAGACATTTATAAATGAAAAAGGCTGAGAAGCCTGACTATCTACCAGATCCTGCCGAGGGCACAAGATTGTAGCTGAGGTAACAAGCTAAACGTCGAAGTCCACGTGGAACTACTAGTGAGACTGAAGTCTCTCTGCAAAAACATAAATTAAGCAACGTGAGTACAAATGTACCCAGCAAGACTTACATCAAATCTATCTACATATGCATCATTATCAACAAAGGGGATGGTGGAGTTTGACTGCAGCAAGCCAGTTTTGACTCGGTGGCTATCCTGAAACTACGACTGCAAGTAACTCTTTTGAGGTGGCGCACACGAGTCCACATATTCACCATATCAATACACCACTATGGATCCGCTCCCGTCTCCCTACGAGAACGCCATCCATAGCACTCACGCTTATCTTGCGTATTTTAGGGTATCCACTTTCACTTGTCTATGAACTATGCAATGGGGTCCAAGTTTCCATATCCGAGGAATCCGGCTATTCGAATAGATGATGTTAACCCTGCAGGGGTGTACTTCTTCACACACGCTCTCGCCACTTACCACCCTGTACACGTCATGTACCTCGGCAACCTTCAAGCGGAAGCCGGGCGAGGGGGTCGGCCACGACCTGACTAACCGAACAAGTCTCTAGTCCAGGTTTATCGCCTATTCGGATTCCATCCGCAAGGAGATCCGGCCGGGGTGTCGCTTACGGCCCCAAACGATGTGAGCAGGGTTCCCAAGCCCACCATCCGGGTGCCACTTGGTACACCGTGCCATTGTGCCTAGTCTGTCCCAAGCCCACCTGTACCGGGTGCCACTTGGTAGACTACTAACACTACCTACAAACACCAGAAACTAGTTGCAACTCCTGGACAGAGATCAAGTTGATTAATAAGTCGAGAGGGGCACTTAAGCATTCCAATGTGTGGTAGTAACTGGTCATGGATCACAAACACAGAACTCAGTTCCTGAGGACGGCTGCAATGAGACAACCCACCATGTACTCCTACATGGCCTCTCACCGCTACCTTTACCAAATCATGTTCACACACTTAGCTCACACACAGTAGGACATGTTCACACGCCTCTGATTCATCCCCGATGAATCAGACCTGACTCAACTCTAAGCAGTAGCAGGCATGACAAACAAGCATGAATGAGTAGGCACAACAGCGCTCAAACAACTCCTACTCATGCTAGTGGGTTTCATCTATTTACTGTGGCAATGACAGGTCATGCAGAGGATAAAGGGGTTCAACTACCGCAGCAAGTAACAAATATGTCGTTGTTGTCCTAATGCAGTAAAAAAGAGCAGGAGCGAGAGAGTAGGATTGTATCGGAATGAACAAGGGGGTTTTGCTTGCCTGGCACTTCTGAAGATAATATAGCTCTTCATCGGTGTCATCGATCACATCGTCGGTATCACGTCTATCGAAAGGGGGGGCAATCACCGGCAACTGAGGAAGAACACAATCAAATGCAATGCACAATATGATGCATGAATGACATGGCAATATGCTGTGGTTTGTGCTAATGCAACTAGAACCAGATTAAATGAAGTTGGTTTGAATCCAAGATTCAAACTCAAACTCCATATGTGGATATTTAAATGCCATTAATATGATTTGTGCTAAACAGCAGCTATAAGTTGTTCTAACATGCATGAAAATGGTACAGATGGATTCCTTGAATTTTTCTGATAATTTTTCATATATAAATTATTTAATTTGGAGTTACGGTTGAATTTCTATGAATTTTAGAAGTTTATATAATTTTCTGGAATTTCCTGAATAATATAAATCCAGAAATGAATTATGGCGTCAGCACCACGTCATGGTGACGTCAGCAGGGTCAACTGGGCGCCCCAGGTCAAACCTGACGTGTGGGGGCCACACGTCAGTGACACAGGAGCTAATCCCGGTCAAACCCAGCGCTGACTGGGGTTTGACCAGGGGTGGGGCCCACTGTCAGTGGCCTAGGGGGTTGGTTAGTGCGTCATTAGTGGCTAATGATAGCGCCACGTCACTGGCCACCGGAGTTCGGCCGGCGGCGACACGAAACGCGGCGGATGTTCACCGGGGTTGCGCTACGGGCGGCGGCTGGACGCGCGAAGGCCACCAGAAGGTAGCCCGTACACGGCCGCACCTAGCTGGCTGCATGAGGGGCCGTGGGGTGGCCGGAGACGACGGTGGCGAGCACTTCCGCGGTGGCCGGAGTTCGGCGTGAACGGTGGCGAAGCTACGGCACACTAGAGGAGAAAACGAGGAGGGCTACGTGCTCCTGGGGGTTCACCGAGCACGGTGACGTGCTCAGGCGTGGGCTGCGGTGGCCCTGGCCACGGCGGCGCCATGGCCGGCGGCGATGGAGTTTCGGCCTTGGTGGATAACCTAGCTACGGCGCGCGAACGACGAAACAGAGAGGGGGAAACGGACGGAGAGCTCACGTAGACCCTGTAGAGGTGGACGGCGAGCTTGAGGGAGGCCGGATGGGGACGGATTTGACGGCGGCGATCCACGGTGGCCGAGGAGGGGAACGGCGAAGCTGGCCCCATCCAGGGCTTCCGGCGCCTTCCGTCTTGGTGAGGAGGAAGAGGGAGGACCGGCGGAGCTTCCTGGGGCGTCGGTGAGCCGTGGGGTGGCCGGTAGCCACGGTGGCTCTCGTCGGTGGCGGCGGCTCCGTTCGGGTGAGGAGAATAGAGGAGGGGGAGAGTGTTCCGAGGAGAGGATGAGGACGCAGGAGAGTGAGGGAGAGAGGCAGGGAGGTGCGTGGCGTCTCCGGGCGTCGAGGAGGAAGCAGGAGGTGGCCAGGGGGAAGCAGGAGGTGGCCGAGGCCTCTCGGGCGCGCGCCACGCCTCGCCTCTGCCTACTGGCAGAGGAAGACGACAGGGGGGGAGTGGAGATGGGCTGGGCCGTGCTGGGCCAGGTAAGTGGGTGCCAGGTAACTTCCTTCTCTCTCTCTCTTTTATTTCTTTTCTATTTCTGTTATTTTGTTTTTGATTTGACTTAAAATACCAAATCATTTAATAAAATCCTGGAAACAATTATGGGTGCTTTCTGAATTATTTCAGTGACCCTTAACAATTTCCAATATTTATTTGAACATTTAAATTATTTATAGTATTTAAATGCCCAAAGTCAAATACAATATGATTTAATTCAAAAATCCAAAAATGACGTAAGAATATATTCATCATTTTTGGCAGAGGTTTCCACCTTAACCAGAAATCATGAACTTTTCTTAGGAACCTTTTGGGTTTATTGAAAAGATTTTAATTCACCCTAGTTGAGTTGATTTAATGCTAGGGTTTGAACATCCCCATTTCAATTTTAGGCAAAATTTAAACATGATGCAACACATGACTAGCTAGCTCAGAGCAAACCAGAAGCTAGGGATGAGACATTTGAAGACTTTGCCAAGGATCTTAGAAGTATAAGGCTCGGGGAGTGTACTGACGGGATGAATCCTTTTGGCGATATGAGCACCAATCACAACACATGGCCCGTGCTTCTGTGCATATTAAACCTAGCTGTGTATGAAGAAAAAATACATTATGATGTCAATGATTATCCAAGGCCCGAAGCAACCTGGAAATGACATCGACATTTACTTTCAGCTACTGCTAGAAGAACTGCTGACAGTGTGGATAGATTCGCCTGCTGTAAAATGTTATGATGCTTATAGAAAGGAAATTTTTGATCTACATGCGATGCTGGTGCACACCTGTAACGCCCTCGATGCGGCTATAGCTCCCACGTGTCGAGGCACGACTTAGAGGCATAACCGCATTGAAAGCAATGTCGCAAGTCGGGCAATCATTACAACATCCCATGTAATATATAATAAAAGGGGGAGATAACATAGTTGGCTTGCACTCGCCACGTCACATCAGAGTACATAAATAACATCCATCAAACAAACACTCATGGCCCGACTACGGCGCCAAAATAGAAAAGAACCCAACATGCGACAAGGTCCTGAATCGATAACCCCAACTAGGCACCACTACTGATCATCTGGAAAGGACACGTAGTATCGCTGAGAGTCCTCGTCGAACTCCCACTTGAGCTCGTAATCGTCAACTGGAGCGGAATCACCTGGACCTGCATCTGGAGTTGTAGTATCTGTGAGCCACAGGGACTCAGCAATCTCACACCCACGCGATCAAGACTATTTAAGCTCATAGGAATGGATAAGGCAAATATAAGTGGAGCTGCAGCAGCGACTAGCATATGTGGTGGCTAACTTATACGCAAAAGAGAGCGAGAAGAGAAGGCGAAGCACGAGCGAGAAGCTAAAGGAACATCCTGCGCAAGCATAACTCCAACACCGTGTCCACTTCCCGGACTCCGCCGAGAAGGGGCCATCACGGTAACACACACGGTTGATTTATTTTAATTAAGTTTAGTTCAAGTCATCTACAACCGGACGTTAACAAATTCCCATCCGCCCATAACCGCGGGCACGACTTTCGAAAGATCAATCCCTGCAGGGGGGTCCCAACTTAGCCCATAACAAGCTCTCACGGTCAACGAAGGAATAGACCTCCACCCAAGACACACCGATCAGACTCGGTATCTCGGTACAACAAGATGATTCGACAGGTTAAAACAAGTCTAGCAACACCGCCCGAATGTGCCGACAAATCCCGATAGGAGCTGCACATATCTCTTTCTCAGGGCACGCTCGGATAGGTCAAGCTACGAGTAAAACCAAACCTCAAGTTTCCCCGAGGTGGCCCCGCAGGCTGCCTGGTTCGGACCAACACTCAGAGGAGCACTGGCCCGGGGGGGGGGTTAAAATAAGATGACCCTCGGGCTCCGGAAACCCAAGGGAAAAAGAGGCTAGGTGGCAAATGGTAAAACCAATGTTGGGCATTGCTGGAAAAGCTTTAATCAAGGCGAACTATCAAGGGGTTCCCATTATAGCCCAACCGCGTAAGGGACGCACAATCCGGGAACATAACACCGATATGACGGAAACTAGGGCGGCAAGAGTGGAACAAATCACTAGGCGAGAGGCCGAGCCTTCCACCCTTTACCAAGTATATAGGTGCATTAAGATAACATAGCAATATAATGATATCCCAACAAGAATATAAATGTTCCAACAAGGAACGACTCCATCTTCACCTGCAACTAACAACGCTATAAGAAGGGCTGAGCAAAGCGGTAACATAGCCAATCAACGGTTTGCTAGGACAATGGTGGGTTAGGGGTTCAACATGGCAATTGGGAGGCTGACAAGCAAAAGGTAGGCATCGTAGCATTGGCAAAGCAAAAGAGCGAGCAAACTAGCATAGCAAAGATAGTAGTGATTTCGAGGGTATGATCATCTTGCCTGCACAGTTGTCAGAGTTGACTGGATCCTCACAAGCAAACTCAACGGGCTCCTCGGTAGCGAACTCGTCTCCCGGCTCTACCCAACAAGACAAACAAGCAACAAGGATACAATCAACCACGGGCAAGACCAAGCAATATGATGAAATGACGATATGCTATGCGGGATGCGATGCGGGATGCAAAATGCAAGATATGACAGGAAATGCATGAACCTGGCATCAACTTGGAAAACCAAGTGTGCCACTGGATAGAGGGGATGAAATCGCTTGAAAACGATGTAAAGATCATTGGAATCGGAGTTACGGTTTAGAAATGGCAAGCGTTTTAAGATATGACACCGGTCTGCGATTTACAGCAAGTAGGCATCTAAATGCAACGAAATGAACATGCTACAGCCACCAAACATGAAAACAAAATACATGGCAGTTAAGTACACAAGATGGTTGACAAAACACTAGCACTGAGCCATAGGCAAATTCATCCATTAAGAGGTTCAAACAAGCATGGCTAAAACGCAAATGCAAAACAGATTTCAGACTTAGTGAAATTAACACTAGTCTGAAATTTCAGATCACGATGCTCTCTTCGGAGCAGCAAAACAACATGATAGAGAACCTGAACATGACAAGTAAGAACATGGCATGGAGCTACTCATCAAGCTTAACAAAACACCCAAAGTGACCTGGGGCCAAAAGGGTTCACAAAATACTCTACCGAGCTCACGAACATCGCTGAACACAATCAGTTTTCAGACTTAGTGAAAACTGAGACATGCTGAAATTTAACTCACGAAGGCATGTAAACGAGCTCGATGCACTCACTACGGTGCAAGTCATGGAAAGGAAAGCATATAACCAGCAAGAAGGAACGAAGTGCTAGCTACACATGGCAAGAACAAAGGCATAGCATGCATGGAACACTAACGGTAGCATCGGCAAAATCGCAAACAAGTTGACGACCTGCCCAGATTAACAACGAAGCAAAAGTTGAGCTCGATTGAGTCAACCTAGAGCACTCCACATATGCAAACAAAGACATGGATGGATAGAGCATAACATAAATATCAAAACTCCCTTACTGATCATCCTCAAAAGAGGCACGGATCACTAGGAAACAAGCTGGACATATAGCATCATGAACTAAAATATCCCAGACTTAGTGAAAATCACTAAGTCCCTGAAATCTGCAATCTCAGGTACCCCTCTTCGCAAGCTTGCACAAGACAACACACACATCCTAAAAATGCATGGGTGACACCTCCGGAAATAAGACAAAATGCTTCACAATTCATCCCAAAGGGGCACAGGCATATCATGCACGAATTAAATATAGCAAAAATGACAAGAGTGCATGATGAACTAACGGATCTGCAATTTAACTCACGAAGCCTCCTTCTAACAGCATTTAGGGTATCAATATGACCTCAAATGCAAATGGTTCAATGGAATGAAATGATGTACATGTCGAGGCGAAGATTTCGATATATCATACGCCCAAAACGGAGCTACGGTTGCAAAGTTACGGGACCTCGAACAGAGCAACATGGATCAAAATTTCAGGACTTAGCAAAAAATCGGGGTTAGGGTTTACTGTTCACGCGACCGGATCCAGATCGGGATCGCGGCGCGGAAGCCGAGGCGGCGCCGGCGGCGGAGCTCGAGCTCGCCGGAGGAGGGGAGGCCGGCGAGGCGGCGGGGAGAGGCCGGGGCGACGCCGGGGGAGGCCGGTGGCG
>NC_041393.1:477391189-477432992 GCF_002162155.2 Triticum dicoccoides | reverse complement strand
ATCGTGATCGAACGACCGAGACGATGGAGCAGAGTTTGGTGGGTTTTGGGCCAAATTTGGGGGGTGTTGGGCTGCAACACACACGAGGCCTTTTCGGTCCCTCGGTTAACCGTTGGAGCATCAAACGAAGTCCAAATGATACGAAACTTGACAGGCGGTCTACCGGTAGTAAACCAAGGCCGCTTGGCAAGTCTCGGTCCAATCCGGAAATGTTTAATCCCCACACAAGAAAGAAAGCTAGAAATGACCACCGGAGGAGAACGAAGCGCCGGAATGCAAAACGGACAACGGGGAAAATGATCGAATGCATGAGATGAACATGTATGCAAATGCAATGCACGTGATGACATGGTATGAGGTGCATGAAAACGAAAACAACACACGGAGACAAGGACCCGAACCCGAGAAATAAATATAACTTGACACCAGAAACGGCAAGAGTTGGAGTACAAATGGGGAAAGTTACATCTGGGGCGTTACAACACCATTCAAGATATGCCGGCATTAGGCAACACATCGGGGCAGACAACAATGGGGGATGAAGGGTGTGTCACATGCATGGATAGGACAGCTAGCAGAAGATTTCCCAAATCACGCAAAACCATGTATTTGCGTCATCGTAGGTTCTTACGAAAAATCACCCATACCGAAAGATGAAACCTGAATTTGATGGTATGGTAGAGGTAGGTGTGGGCCCAAGACCCTATGATGGGGAGGTGGTCCACAGCATAGCTAAAAAAATAATGTTGTGCTTGGCAAGAATCACGCTTTGACGGTGAAACAAACACCCAAGGGTCAAGTGTTTAAGAAGAAATCGGTGTTCTGGAAATTACCTTACTGGTAGATTCTACGTGTACGTCACTGCATCAATGTCATGCACGTAGAGAAGAACATATGCGAAAGCATCCTTGGTACTCTGCTCAAGATTAAAAGTAAAAGAAAGGATGGTGAGGGTTCACGGCTCGATATGCTTGTTGATCAATCAAAAGGCAAGAGTAAAGCAGAAGATGATGAGAAATTCATCAAAGCTCGCCAGAGTTACAATTTCAGTACAAAAGAAGCAACACAGTTCTTCACCTATTTGTTGTCAGTTAAGACACCCTCTTCCTACTCCACAAACATCAGAAGTCTCGTGGATGTGAGCTCAGGTAAAACTAAGTTGGGACACATGAAGTCACATGATTGCCATGTAATGTTAACACAAATACTCCTGGTGCCCATTAGGAATCTGATGGACAAAGATATAAGGAACACACTCATTGAGCTCTGTGATTTCTTCAACCAACTATGGCAGAAAGTTGTAGGTCCTGAAGAGCTGGATCATATGCAAGATGATATTGCAAGAATATTGTCCAACTGAGAGATGTTTTCTGCACTGCTACCTCTTGAGCACTGCGTTGGTTTTCCCTTGAAGAGGAAAGGGTGATGCAGCAAAGTAGCGTAAGTATTTCCCTCAGTTTTTGAGAACCAAGGTATCAATCAAGTAAGAGGCTCCTCAAAAGTCCCACGCACCTACACAAACAAACAAGAACCTCGCAACCAATGCGATAAAGGGGTGGTCAATCCCTTCATGGTAACTTGCAAAAGTGAGATCTAATAGAGATTTTTGGTATTTTTACGATATAGATTGGAAAGTAAAATGTGTAAATAAAAGTAGATGGGAAACTTATATGATAAAAGATAGACCCAGGGGCCATAGGTTTCACTAGTGGCTTATCTCAAGATAGCATAAGTATTATGGTGAGTGAACAAATTACTGTCGAGCAAATGATAGAAAACTGCATAGTTATGAGAATATCTAGGCATGATCACGTATAGAGGCATCACATCCGCAACAAGTAGATCGAAACAATTCTGCATCTACTACTATTACTCCACACATCGACTGACTCCTGCCTGCATCTAGAGTATTAAGTTCATGAAGAACAGAGTAACACATTAAGAAAGATGACATGGTGTAGAGGGATAAACTCAAGCAATATGATATAAATCCCATCTTTTTGTCCTCGATGGCAACAATACAATACGTGCCGTGCTGCCCCTGCTGTAACTAGGAAAGGACACCGCAAGATTGAACCCAAAGCTAAGCACTTCTCCCATTGCAAGAAAGATCAATTAGTAGGCCAAACCAAACTGATAATTCGAAGAGACTTGCAAAGATAACTAATCACACATAAAAGAATTTAGAGGAGATTCAAATATTTCTCATAGATAAACTTGATCATAAACCCACAATTCATCAGATCTCGACAAACACACCGCAAAAAGAGTTACATCGAATAGATCTCCAAGAAGATCGAGAAGAACTTTGTATTGAGATTCAAAGAGAGAGAAGAAGCCATCTAGCTAATAACTATGGACCAGAAGGTTTGTGGTAAACTACTCACAACTCATCGGAGAGGACTTGGAGATGATGTAGAGGCCCTCCATGGTCGATTCCCCCTCCGGCGAGCGCTGATGAAGGCTCCAAGATGGGATCTCGCGGATACAGAAGGTTGCGGCGGTGGAATTAGGATTTCGTGGTGCTCCTGGATCTTTTCAGGGTACGGGAGTATATATAGGCGAAGAAAGTACGTCGGTGGAGCAATGAGGGGCCCACGAGGGTGGGGGGCGCGCCGGGCACCCTCGTGGCCGCCTCGTTTGCACCTAGATGTCCACTCCAAGTCTCCTGGATTGCGTTTGTTCCGAAAAGATTGCTCCCAAAGGTTTCATTCCGTTTGGACACTGTCGTGGATTTGTCACGGCAGATGTCCTAGAGAAAGGACTTAGTCGTGGAGCCATCGCTACGGGTTTACTTGAAGGGGTTAAAGCGGACACAAAGACACGAGGGTTTTATACTAGTTCGGCCCCTTCGATGAAGGTAAAAGCCTACGTCTAGTTGTGATGGAATTGATGTGGTCTCGATGGCTAGGGAGCAAACAAGTTTCGCCTAGGCTCGAGTTGTTGTTGTCTGTCCTGAACCGCCGCCGGGTCGTCCCCTTATATACACGGGTGACGCCCGTCGGTCTATAGAGTCCCAACCGGTTCATACTCGTATTCCGGTGGGTATCTCTCTATTCCTAACTTACAATACAAGTCATACATCAGGCCGGTTTACGGCTACATGTTCTAACCGACTATAGGCCTTGGGCCTTCATCTGCTTATACCACTAATGAAGTTAACCCGGCCCAAGTAAGCCGGTTTACGCCTAGTGGTAATATCCCCAACATTAGGCCCCAGATTGATTTGAACTGATTCATGTCAATCCTTCACACAATCTTGCGTCTTGGATATCTTCTGGTAATTGGTAAACCTCCATGTCGTCATCATTTTTGGTCGCTGTAAACCGGCATGACGTCATCAGTTTTGGTTACTGTAAACCGGCATGACGTCATCATGAAATTTATAACGCCCTCTTAATAACAGCTCCTGGATCCGCATGCTTGACCTAGCTTGGTTGCCTTATAAATAAGACCGAAGGGTCATTTCCTCTCTTTCCCCTTCGTCCCTTCTTCTTCTTCTTCCTCACGTCACCGGCTTTGGAGCTCCGCCACCGCCGTCGACCTCTGCCTCGTCTCGGGCCGCTGCATCAACCTGAACGTACCAGAGTGTTGCGGCACCTTTCCACATCTTCTCCATTCCCGGTAAGCTCTCTCTCTCCTTCTTATCCTAGATTTGTTCTTAGGGTTCCATGTTCATGCTGTGTTCATCGCGTGCTCATATCCGTCCTCTGATCTTGAATGAGTCCGTGAACTCTTGCTGTGTTTAGTAGCAATCCCTAAGCATCCGCTTGCAATTTCTCATCTAAGCCCATAGATCTCCCGCACATATCCGCTCGATGATTCACTTCTGTTTCTGCCTTACTCTTCGAAATATTTCCTGTTTTTGTGCACTTGCTGTAGATCCGCGGCTGTAACACGATTTTGTGAAACTTGTTTCTGCATAACTAGTTATCCATAGCTTCAATTGCTTCCGATGCTTAGGTCAGGCGGTTTAACTTCATCATAGAAAAAATTGCTAAACCGGTATACATGTCATTAGTCCCCTGGTTGAACCGCCAGAATCCATATGATGCCGCGTTGTAGAAGACCGGTTTATGGGTACTGCCTCCGGTTTACCGTAGTTAGATCAACACCTTTTTATCCGGCATGTCCTTGAACCGGATCACATATTTCTTGTAGATCTCGTCATGGCCAAACAAGTGTATGAGTGCAACTGGGTTCCCTCTGGCGTCACAGAATCACAGTTGGACGATCTAGTCCTGATCGGCGCTTTGGATAGCAAAGATACGATCCACTGGAGGGTTCCTGGAGATGAATGTCCTCCCATGCCCCAGGAAGGAGAAGTCGTGGTCTTCGCAGATCACATGGCCCGGGGTTTGAAACCGCCTGGCTCTAAATTTTATCGGGACGTGTTAGCCAACTTTCAACTCCGTCCACAGGATATTGGCCCCAACTCCGTCACCAATCTATGTCACTTTCAAGTACTTTCTGAGGCATACCTTCAAGAGGAACCTTCAGTCGAGCTGTTTAGAGATCTCTTTCATCTGAACCGCCGCACTGAATTCACCGACGGTCCTAATACCGAACCGGGCGGTATGGCCATTCAGAAAAGGAAGGAAATCACCTATCCCCACGTCAAACTCCATACTCACCCCAAGGAATGGAACACAACTTGGTTTTATTGCAAGGATACCTCCCCTGACAATGAAAATCCCTTGCCTGGCTTCCGTCCGGAACGGCTCAGCAACACTCACCCTTTTCCACAAAGGCTAAGCGCCAAAGAGAGAATTAAATATGCTCCTCAACTATCCAAGCTCCGGGCCTTCATGGCCAACGGTTTAACAGGAATAGACCTTGCACGCTGCTGGATATCATGGAGCATTCTGCCTCTGAGCCGGCGCCCCGGTTTGATGTGCACGTACACTGGTAGCGTCGATGACCCACTCCGACATATCAAAATCCAAGTCTCTGATGACGAAGTCACAGAATCTGTAAAGAAGATGTTGAATGAACCGGAGAACCTCTGTGCTCAAACCGGTCTGCTTCCTTACTGCACCACCAACGAACCGCCAGCGGTAAGATTTTAATTGCTGTATTATTGAACCTATTACTGCTTTATCCGCCTGATCTTTAATCATTGCTGACTCGGAGTGATAATCCGTTTTGGAGCAAGAAGCTTTCACAAGATAAAGCGGAGAAGGCAGGGCGGCCAACCCGGCCCAAGACCAAGGTTTTCAAGAAACCAGCTCGTAAGAGAAAAACCACCGATTCATCTGACCCAGCCATTGATGATGATGTGGGTAATCCGGATCTTGAGGTAGAACTTGATTCACTTGGCTTGCTTTTTACACGCCTTATTGATGATGATGCTTGTCAGGATGACGCTGAAGCCAGCAATGCGGGATTCGTTGAGGTAACTATTCTCTCTTCCGATTCAGAAATCTTGCCTTTGCCAAAATTTCGCCGGGCAAACCGGAAAGTTAAATTTTCTCATCCTCTTGCTTATTTGGATCCCCAATTTCTTATGAAGACCCAGCAACACGAAGCTTGCCGCACAACCCGGCACAGTGGCCAGGTAGTTACCTCTGCCGGTTTACCGAACAGTCCGGTTCGAAAACGCCGCTCCGAGGTCTCCAACCTTTTTATTGATTTAAATCCTAAAGCGGGTTTCTTCCGTCAACCTCTTAATCCATCCGACTCTGATTATCAGGTCACTTCTCATTCATCGTCTGGTGAATCGTCGGCCACTCAGCTACCACCTTTGAAAACAGTTGCTGGGTAAGTTAAACTGAACATATGCTTCCAGTATACTGCGTAATGGCTTATGCTTTTCCTTGACTTTTTGTTTTTCCTTCAGGGCTAAACCGAAACCAAGCAAGAAGGCCCGCCTGGATAAAGCGGCTGAAGAAGATGTGGCCCCAGAACATGACCAAGCGCCAGATCGTGAAATGTTTACTTCTGAAGATATCCCTAATGATCCTCCTTTGCAAGACGACGTTATTCCCGAAGAAGGGCTTATTAATGCTCCAGCCTCTGCTGATCCGCCTGCCAGCTCCGACCAGATTGAGAAATCCCACACTCCTCCTGACAAACCGGCCGCGCCAACACAAACCGGCGAGTCCAAAGATGATGATGTTGTGATTACCGGTGTGGGCCGCTCTGAACCCGGGAATCCTGTCACCCTTACCAAGCATACCATCAAAGAGGATTTTTCCACTTTGAACAAAGGAAAATGGGATGTTGAACTAGAGACATATGCTGCTCTAAGTGCTCAAGATCTTCACTCTGGCTATTTAAACCGGCTTTACACCAGCCGTGACTGTGAAGCTAGCCTGGTCAAGATGATGAGAGATAAATTTGAGGTAAATTTCTTCTTTCCTTGCTGCCATTGCATTCATCCTTGTAGCCCCCAAGGGCCGGTTTGTAACCTTGGTCAAACCGGGACTTGATCCTGAACATTTTTTGAAATCTGTCGGCCTAGCCCTCAAGGGCCGGTCTAACTTAGCATAAGTAAACCGGTGCTCCAATAGAAAACTGTCCTTAGAACATAACTTGATCAAATAGCCATTAGCCCCCAAGTGCCAAGTTGAATACTTGTATTGAGCTTGGGACTTTGTAATCTAGTAATACATAAAAATTGAAGGTGCATTAGCCCCCAAGTATCAGGCATATAACTTTGTTATGTGGTTGATACTTCAATTTCTTAAACGCTGTCTGAATGCAGGCTGAGGTGAAAATCAAGGAGGACCGGATTGCCGATTTGCAGGAGGCCTTGAAGACCCAGCAAGCTGAAACAGATAAGTCAAAGCAAGAATTAAGCAGCGCCTTGAGCACTGCTGAACGGCTGAAAGAAGGCTTCAAGAAAGAGCGGGCTGACTGGGCCACTGAGAAGGCCGGTTTAACCAAAAGAGCGGAAAATGCTGAAGCTGCCCTTAAACCGGTGGTGGATGAACTGACTGCCGTACATCGGCAAATACACTCCATGACTGCTGCAATCTTTGGTAAGCTCCTTTTAACTTCTGTGATAATTTGAACCTGCCGTAGCGTAAATCCGGTCTGAGACCATTCCAATCTTGTTGTAGGCACATGTATTGGGCACTTAGGAAATGATGTGCGGAAGAAACTGAAAGCGGCTTACACCTTGGTGGAACAATTGTATACCGGAGCCCAACGGATCACCACCACAGCTTCTCATAACAACCCGGTGCCCTCTTTAATCCAGGACACTCTTAGCAGGTTGTCAATGCTTCCAGCCCGGATTGAGGAGCTGAAAAAATCCGCTGCCCGAACCGGAGCCATCAATGCCTTAATCTGGGCAAAGGCATGGGTGCCAGATTTTGATCCTGTGGAAGCAGCTCAAGGCTATCCCAGCCTGAAAGAAGATGGCTCTGAATTCAACGAAGAGGATTTAAGGGCAATAAACTGTGCAGTGCGCCCTCTGGCTTGCCAGCTAGCTGAAGAGGCCGATTTGACGCATTATCAAGCACAATATAACAATCAAAACAAGCGAGTGCCTGCCCCAACTGTTGAAGCGGAGAATCTGATCCCTCCAATCCGTAAGCACACTTATGCTCCTGATATTGAACCGTCTTCCCTGATCGATGAAGAGGCTGTTTTCCAAGCTTTAATGGGAATTGACTGGACCACTGTTGATTTCCAGCCAATGGGTAGAGACGAGGAAGCTGAAGCGGCGAGGATGAGGAGCAGGCTTGAACCGGAAGCCGGTTTGGAGAGCTATTTGTGACATCTTTCCAAAAGAACAAGGATCTTGTTTGGGCACCGTGCTGCCTTGTAATAGGATAGTGAAAACTTCTGCCTGGAATATGCCTTCGTGCATAAGTACTGAAGCTTTTGTTTGAAAAACTTTAATTCATATTTCCTGCAATCAGAAAAATTTGAACTTCGGTGGCGGTTATACCGCCAGCCGGATTATGATCTTGATATATGTATCTGTAATATAACAAATAGATGATACATAAATACCTGCCATGTTTGGGCACGAAGCTGGCTTAGCCAAGCCTGAAGCGGTGGTTTTATAAACCATTACCGTCAAAAAGGGGGGAGAAATTAGCTCCCGTCTAAACCGTAATGAATTAATACGAGCCCCCTTGTTACTCCATGATGTTAACAGGGAAAAGGTAAACCGGGCATACTCCTCCGGATTAAAGGGGAATAAAATCCATCGGCTGAACCGGAAAAAAGGGTGTTTGTCGACATAAAAGAAATCCGACAACAGCAAAGAACAATCAAACCATGAAAATAACATGGAAGCAAAAGGCAATGATAAAAACCGTTTGCAAAAATATGCTATACTGAGCTGATCAGATGGTATTACCATGGTCGGACAGGATCAAGGCCCCCAATAGGAGTGACAATGATTCAAGTCAGCCAGGTCCCCAAATGATTCATGGCATATATGCCAGATCAAGAGGCGTGACAATGGTTCGGGTTCGACCATGCCCCCAAGTGATTTTGTGGCCTTAGGCCGACCAAGAGGTGTGACTAGTTCAGACGTGACCATGTCCCCAAATGATCTGGTGGCTGTCGCCTATCAAAGGGTGTTGCGTTGGTTCGGACACGACCAAGGCCCCCAGTGATATATAAAAAACATATGTCAAGGGGTAAACCGGAGGCCGCTTTAAACAGAACCACTCCGTGTAACCTCGCATGATGAGAAAGACAGAGACCCCGCTTTAGCTGAGGCTCCGGTTTGATATATCAAAGATAATATATACATTGTCATGATACGTACATAGATAGAGCCAATGGCTCAAGTATAGTAAGGCCGAAGATGAGCTATGTTCCACGGCCTGTTGGTCTCCTCCTCTGATGTACGTGAGTCTTGATGCTCTCGAATATCAATCAGATAGTACGACCCGTTGTGCAGATTCTTGCTGACCACGAAAGGTCCTTCCCAAGGTGGGGATAACTTGTGCATATCTGTCTGGTCCTGGATTAGTCGAAGCACCAAATCTCCTTCTTGAAAAGTTCTGGTTCTAACCCGGCGACTGTGATAGCGACGAAGATCTTGTTGGTAAATCGCCGAACGGGCAGCCGCTAGATCACGCGCTTCGTCCAATAGGTCCAAAGCGTCTTGCCATGTTGTCTAATTGCCCGCTTCAGCATAAGCTGCCACACGAGGCGAATCGTGCCGGATATCACTAGGGAGAACTGCCTCTGCTCCATAGACCATAAAAAATGGTGTGTATCCTGTGGACCGGTTTGGCGTAGTATTGATACTCCAGAGCACAGATGGTAGTTCTTCAACCCAACAGCCCGGTGTTCTTTGCAATGGGACCATAAGCCGGGGTTTGATGCCTCACAAGATCTCTTGATTAGCCCGTTCTGCCTGTCCATTGGACTGGGGGTGCGCCACTGATGACACGTCAAGTCGGATGTGCTCACGTTCACAGAACTCCTTCATAGCCCCCTTGGATAAATTGGTACCATTGTCAGTAATGATACTGTGCGGAAAGCCAAAACGGAAAATCACCTTTTTGATGAACTGCACCGCTGTTGCTGCTGCTGGCCGCTTTGATTATTCTGGTTATTGTGACCGCCCTGATTGAAACCTGAACCGGAAGCTCCATCGTGACTCGGTTCGTGTAAACCGGATCGTGAACTGCCACCTGACCCATGGTCATACCGGAAGGCATTAGAGTTTTTAAACTCCTGCATAATATAACAATCCTTCCAAAGGTGGTTAGCCGGCGACTCCTTCGTCCCGTGCTTCGGGCAAGGTTGATTCAACAAATAATTCAAACGGCTTGCGTTAGGGTTGGGAGCCCCATTACGATTTGCCGCTTTACCTCTGCGTCGCTGCCCCCTGTCCTGTGCATTAGTGTTGGCCACAAAATCCATGCTACCATCCGCCTTGCGTTTGCCTCCGTTTCCATGACCCGCCGGTTTGTACTGCTGCTGTTTGGAGTTGCTATTCTTCCTTCCCTTCCCTGCTTCATCATCATCAGGCTCGGGATCCTTGGTACTGTCTGAATCAGCGTACTTCACTAAAGCAGCCATGAGGGTTCCCATGTCATTACAGAACCGCTTCATGCGTCCCAATTTCAATTTTAAAGGGTCAAACCGGCAGTTGCCTTCCAGAGTTAAGATCGCAGAGTCAGCATTAATCCTGTCAGACAAGTGCAAAATTTCCGAAACGCGGCGCACCCAACGGGTCGTTGATTCTCCTTCCTCCTAGACACAAGCTGCCAGGTCTACTATGGACTTGGGCTGCTTACATGTATCCTTAAAATTCTGTATAAACCGGGCCCGCAACTGGGCCCTTGAGCTGATAGAATTGGGTGGTAGGCTCTTCAACCAAGTACGAGCCGTGCCCACAAGCATCATGGTGAAGTATTTTGCACACGTGGCCTCATCCACGTCTAGCATCTCCATGGCCATCTCATAACTCTCTACCCACGCTTCAGGGGATAAATCAGCGGTGTAATTCGGCACCTTGCGTGGACCCTTGAAATCTTTGGGCAGGCGCACATTGCGTAAAGCGGGGATTAAGCAAGGCACTCCCAAAGCGGATGTGACTCCTGGTCCGGCAAAGGTGGTAGAGCGAACCGGTGTGAGTTGACCTGCATTATCCTGTGCTGCTAACTCGGCCTCCCTTTGTGCCCGGTCCCGGTCCACCACATCCTGAGCGTCGCCGACACCACCTGCTGGGTTATTGCCACGGGCCGCTTCACGGCCTCGCGCATTGCTTGATATGGCCGGTTCATCCATGCGCCTGCTATAGCTCCAGCTTGGACGGGGCGTAGAATGAATCCGATCACGACTGTATGAGTATGCTTCCTGCTGAATCAGCGCAGTCCGGAGAAGCTCCTTAACCCGGCACATCTCTATTGCTTGTGGGGAGTCTCCTTCGACCGGGATAGCCTCTAATCGCGCGGTGGCTGCAACAAGGTTGTCCATAGGATTCGAATAATGACCCGGGGGCGTCTGTACCGGCAGAGGGGCCACAACGTTCTGTCGAAGAGGCTCCATCAGGCGGGGCTGGACCGTCGCTCTTGGCCCTGGTGCTTCAATCCGGTTTGCCTCTAGGTACTGCAGCGGATTACTGGGCCCTGCTCCTGGAGTGTGAAAGAGATTTCGGGGGTCAAACCCTAACGGTAGGCGTGATCTGTGCTTCCGCTTCAAGACCTCCTGTGATGCATTCTGGTCAAGCATGAGCTTATAGGCCTGGGCGTCCAAAGCGGCCCGCTCTGCAGCCATCCTGTCCTTCTCTGCCGCCAGATCCGCTTTGGCTTGCGCGATCTGTTCTCTCACCTTTGCAATTTCTGCATCATGAGCCTCATGATCCGCCGGATCGGCTTCTGCCATAAGCGCGGCCAGCGCATCAAACAGGTCGGATAGGACTTGAACCGGCGGGCGCATAAGGCCTCCTGCCCCTGCTGCCGCTGCCGCTGCTGATCCGGAGAGCATTGCTGCGGCGGTCGAAGAATGGTTCGCCGCCTGGGTGCCGGCCATGAATATTCCAACCCGGTTGACCTGGCCTGGGGGGTCCGGAATAATGTTTCCATCGGAACAGCCCCTAACCTGGTCGTCTTGCAACTGGTATAGCGATTCGGTCTCTCCGGTCGAGGACTCGTCGCCGGAATAGACGACGGTCTCGCTACCGTGTTCTGACTCGTCCTCCCGCTCTCCTCCGTGGATGACTCCAACGAAGGCACGCTTCATGGCCGGTTTAGCCTGGGTAGATCTCGCATGCTGAGCCATCTCGACGAGGTCGGTGCAGATGTACGGCTCAGGCCCAGGCTCACCGATCTTGCCAACGAAAACGTGTATGCCGCCGAAGGGGACCCGGTATCCGTACTCGATTAAATCGGCCTCGGGACCCCATCCTGCGTCGTCGATGTAGATCCTGCCGCGACGACTCTTGGTCATCCGGCCCACAACATAGCCTTCGAGTCCCTTGAGCTTGCCCTCCAAGATCGTCAAACCATCATGCGATAGCCCCACGGTGGGCGCCAACTATCGTGGATTTGTCACGGCAGATGTCCTAGAGAAAGGACTTAGTCGTGGAGCCATCGCTATGGGTTTACTTGAAGGGGTAAAGAGGACACAAAGACACGAGGGTTTTATACTAGTTCAGCCCCTTCGATGAAGGTAAAAGCCTATGTCTAGTTGTGATGGAATTGATGTGGCCTCGATGGCTAGGGAGCAAACAAGCTTCGCCTAGGCTCGAGTTGTTGTTGTCTGTCCTGAACCGCCGCCGGGTCGTCCCCTTATATACACGGGTGACGCGCGTCGGTCTATAGAGTCCCAACCGGTTCATACTCGTATTCCGGTGGGTATCTCTCTATTCCTAACTTACAATACAAGTCATACATCAGGCCGGTTTACGGCTACATGTTCTAACCGACTATAGGCCTTGGGCCTTCATCTGCTTATACCACTAATGAAGTTAA
The DNA here is from genome assembly GCF_002162155.2 of Triticum dicoccoides. Classification (NCBI taxonomy): domain Eukaryota; kingdom Viridiplantae; phylum Streptophyta; class Magnoliopsida; order Poales; family Poaceae; genus Triticum; species Triticum dicoccoides. Next base: position 477,420,594 of record NC_041393.1, on the reverse strand, counting down.
CCCGGCCCAAGTAAGCCGGTTTACGCCTAGTGGTAATATCCCCAACAGACTCCGTTTGATATTCCTTTTCTTCGAAACACTGAAATAGGCAAAAATAACAACCATTCGGGCTGGGCCTCCGGTTAGTAGGTTAGTCCCAAAAATGATATAAAAGTGTAAAGTAAAGCCCATAAACATCCAAAAACGGGTAATATAATAGCATGGAACAATAAAAAATTATAGATACGTTGGAGACGTATCAAGCACCCCCAAGCTTAATTCCTGCTTGTCCTCGAGTAGGTAAATGATAAAAACAGAATTTTTGACGTGGAATTCTACCTAGCATAATTCTCAATGTAATTTTCTTTATTATGGCATGTATGTTTAGTCCAAATGATTCAAAATAAAAGTTCATATTGACATAAGAAATAGTAATACTTCAAGCATACTAATAAAGCAATCATGTCTTCTCAAAATAGCATAGCTAAAGAAAGTTCATCCCTACAAAATCATAAAGTTTGGTCATGCTCCCGTCACACAAGAATGCTCTCATCTTGCACACCGCCGATGACAAGCCAAGCAATTGTTTCATACTTAAGTAATCTCAAACTTTTTTCAACTTTCACGCAATACATGAGCGTGAGCCATGGATATAGCACTACAGGTGGAATAGAATATGATGATGGAGGTTGTGTGGAGAAGACAAAAAAAGGAGAAAGTCTCACATTGACGAGGATAATCAACGGGCTATGGAGATGCCCATCAGTTGATGTCAACATGAGGAGTAGGGATTGCCATGCAATGGATGCACTAGAGCTATAAATGTGTGAAAGCTCAACAAAAGAAACTAGTGGGTGTGCATCCAACTTGCTTGCTCACAAAGACCTAGGGCATTTTGAGGAAGCCCATCGTTGGAATATATAAGCCAAGTTCTATAATGAAAAATTCCCACAAGTATATGAAAGTGACAACAAATGAGACTCTCTATATGAAGAACATGGTGCTACTTTGAAGCACAAGTGTGGAAAAAGATAGTAACATTGTCCCCTTTTTTCTTTTTTATTTTCTTTTTATTTCTTTTTTGGGCCTTTTTTTATTTAGCCTTTCTTTTTTTTTGGCCTTTCTTTTTTTCTTTTTGTCCTTTCTTCTTTTTTTATAAGGACAATGCTCTAATAATGACGATCATCACACTTCTATTTATTTACAACTCATGAATTACAACTCAAAACTAGAACAAGATATGACTCTATATGAATGCCTCCGACGGTGTACCGAGATGGGTAATGAATCAAGAGTGACATGTATGAAAAATTATGAAGGTGGCTTTGCCACAAATACGATGTCACCTACATGATCATGCAAGGCAATATGACAATGATGATGTGTGTCATGATAAACGGAACGGTGGAAAGTTGCATGGCAATATATCTCGGAATGGCTATGGAAATGCCATAATAGGTAGGTATGGTGTCTATTTTGAGGAAGATATAAGGAGGTTTATGTGTGATAGAGCGTATCGTATCACGGGGTTTGGATGCACCGGCGAAGTTTGCACCAACTCTCAAGGTGAGAAAGGGCAATACACGGTACCGAAGAGGCTAGCAATAATGGAAAGGTAAAGGTGCGTACAATCCATGGACTCACATTAGTCATAAAGAACTCATATACTTATTGAAAAAATCTACAAGTCATCAAAAACCAAGCACTACGCACATGCTCCAAGGGCGATAGATTGGTAGGAAAAGACCATCGCTCGTCCCCGACCGCCACTCATAAGGATGACAATCTAAGAACACCTCATGTTTCAAATTTGTTACACAACGGTTACCATACGAGCATGCTACGGGACTTGCCAATTTCAACCCAAGTATTCTTAAAATTCACAATTACCCAACTAGCATGACTCTAATATCACCACCTCTATATCTCAAAACAATTATAAAGCATCAAATTGATCATAGCATCCAATTCACTTCCTATGATAGTTTTTATTATACCCAACTTGGATGCCCATCATTCTAGGACCAATTTTATAACCATAGAAAATACCATGCTGTTCTAAAAGACTCTCAAAGTAATATAAGTGAAGCATGAGAGATCAACAATTTCTACAAAATAAAGCCACAGCCGTGCTCTAAAAGATATAAGTGAAGTACTGGAGCAAAATTATCTCGCTCAAAAGATATAACTGAAGCACATAGAGTATTCTATTAAATTCCAAATCATGTGGGTTTCTCCCAAAAGGTGTGTACAGCAAGGATGATTGTGGAAATCTAAAAAGCAAAGACTAATATCATACAAGAGGCTCCAAGCAAAACACATATCATGTGGCGAATAAAAATATAGCTCCAAGTAAAGTTACCGATAGATGAAGACGAAAGAGGGGATGCCTTCTGAGGCATCCCCAAGCTTAGCCTTTTGGTTATCCTTGAATATCTTGGGGTGACATGGGTGAGGGAGTCCTGGATTAGGGGGTATCCGGACAGCCGGACTATATACTTTGGCCGGACTGTTGGACCGTGAAGATACAAGACTCAAGACTTCGTCCCGTGTCCGGATGGGACTCTCCTTTGCATGGAAGACAAGCTTGGCGATCCGGATTTTATATTTCCTTCTTTGTAACCGACTCCATGTAAACCCTAGCCCTCTCCGGTGTCTATATAAACCAGAGATTTTAGTCCTTAGAGCAACAATCATAATCATCATAGGCTAGCTTCTAGGGTTTAGCCTCTACGATCTCATGGTAGATCAACTCTTGTAATACCCATATCATCAATATCAATCAAGTAGGAAGTAGGGTTTTACCTCCATCGAGAGGGCCCAAACCTGGGTAAAACATCGTGTCCCTTGCCTCCTGTTACCATTAGCCTTAGACGCACAGATCGGGACCCCCTACCCGAGATCCGCTGGTTTTGACACCGACATTGGTGCTTTCACTGAGAGTTCCTCTGTGTCGTCGCTGCGAGGCTTGATGGATCCTTCAATCATCAATAACAACGCGGTCCAGGGTGAGGCTTTTCTCCCCAGACAGATCTTCGTGTTCGGCGGCTTCGCACTGTGGGTCAATTCGCTTGGCCACCTTGAGCAGATCGATAGCTACGCCCCAGGCCACCAGGTCAAGTTCGGAAACTTGAACTACACGGCCAATATCCGCAGAGACTTGATCATCAACGGATTCAGGCCTGCCCCAGGAGTGCCGGACAGTCACGGCGAGCACGGCTTAGACCTGCTGTCAGACAACGCTCGGGATATCGCCCCTGCAGGAGCCCCGGACCTAAATTCGGAGCAGATTGCGTCGCCCAAGGACAAGTGGATGGACCCTGCCCCAGAGGCCGCACACTCATCGGCGGTAGAGCCGAACACAGACTCCACCCCCAAGGAACCCTGTGACACCGGACCCCCAGACTCGTATCCGGTTGTAGGTTCCAGTCCACGCGTCTCCAAGCCCGCTAAATCTGGTTGGGCTCCGGTAATGGAGTTCACCGTTGTGGATATCTTCCAGCACTCGCCCTTTGGCAACATTCTGAACTCTTTAAAGTCCCTCCCTTTGTCAGGAGACTCTCGGCCAAACTATGTCCGGCTCGAGTGGAAAGTAGGCGACCAAGTAATTCGTTGCCCACCCACCACTCCATTGCCACGGTCGATGATTTAACCGACGTGCTCGACTTCGACTCCGAAGACATTGACGGTATGGACGACGATGCAAGAGAAGAACAGGAACCACCGCTCACGGGGCGGTGGACAGCTACCTCCTCATATGATATATATATGGTGGACACTCCGAAGGAAACCAATGGCGATGAGGCGATGGAGGATAACCCCTCAGGGAAGAAAGCAAAGCATGGGCGTCATCGGCGCCGCTCCAAGCCCCGCCACAACAAACCGGCACAGGAGACGAAAACAATACGGATGGTGCTGAAGATGAATACAACCCCGATCAGCCTACCTTCGAGTAGGCCAAGCAGGAAGATGGGCAGGTCAGCCCAGACGAACAGGCAACGGACAGATATCCGGAGGCGGACAACTACATGCCCCCCTCCGAAGACGAGATTAGCCTCGACGACGATGAGTTCGGCGTGCCTGAGGACCCCATGGAGCAGGAGCGCTTCAAGCGCCGGCTTATGGCCACTGCGAGGAGCTTGAAAAATAAGCAGCAGCAGCTCCAGGCTGATCAAGACCTGCTCACAGACAGATGGACCAAAGTCCTGGCAGCTGAGGAATACGGACTCGAACGCCACACGGCTGACCGGCCACCTCATGGCCGGGATAAAATGGCATATCAGCCCGAATACCAGCCCGCACCCTCACGCCAATACACTACGGCCCGGGGCAATAGGCAGGACCTGCAAGATATAATAGAAAATAAGGTAGGGCAGCCAGGATCGATCTATGGATCGCGAGGGCCCGCCCCAACACGTGACGATGATCGTCACGCCGGATACACTACCAACAAGTCCGGCCGGGCTGAATACAGCCAACCAGAATCATTCGAATTTTGCGTAGCCACATAGCCCGGCATAGAGGCGCCGCCCACCCCCTCTGCTTCACTGATGAAGTGATGGATCATGAATTCCTAGAAGGGTTCAAACCCATAAACATCGAATCATACGATGGCACAACAGACCCTGCAGTATGGATCGAAGATTTCCTTCTCCACATTCACATGGCCCGCGGAGACGATCTACACGCCATCAAATATCTTCCCCTTAAGCTCAAAGGACCTGCTCGGCACTGGCTAAACAGCCTGCCGGCAAATTCCATTGGCAGTTGGGAAAACCTGGAAGACGCGTTCCTCGACAACTTCCAGGGCACATACGTGCGACCATCGGACGCCGATGACTTGAGCCACATTGCCCAACAGCCCGGAGAGTCAGCCAGGAAATTCTGGACTCAGTTCCTAACTAAAAAGAACCAAATTGTCGACTGTCCGAACGCCGAAGCCCTGGCGGCCTTTAAGCATAATATCCGTGATGAGTGGCTCGCCCGACACCTCGGCCAGGAAAAACCCAAGTCCATGGCGGCCCTAACGACACTCATGACCCGCTTTTGCGCGGGCGAGGATAGCTGGTTGGCTCGTAGTAGCACCACGCCACATTCCGGCACCTCGGATGTCCGCGACAATACCGGCAAGCCACGGCGCAACAGACATAAGCGACGAAACAATGGCGATAACACTGAAGACACGACAGTCAATGCCGGATTCAGTGGCTCAAAATCCGGTCAGCGGAAAAAGTTGTTCAAAAGAAACAATCAGGGACCATCCAGTCTGGACCGCATACTTGAACGATGGTGCCAAATTCATGGCACCCCGGATAAGCCAGCAAACCACACGAACAGAGACTACTGGGTGTTCAAACAGGCCGGTAAAATAAATGCCGAAAACAATGACAAGGGGTTGCACAGCGACGATGACCAGGAGGACGGAAGAAATTTCTTCCCCAGGTGAAAACGGTCAACATGATCAACGCCACCCATATTTCCAAACGGGAACGGAAGCGAGAACTACGGGACGTCTATGCGATGGAGTCAGTCGCCCCAAAATTCAACCCATGGTCAGCCTATCCGATCACCTTCGATCGTAGGGATCATCCTACCAGCATCCATCACGGCGGTTCAGCCGCATTGGTCCTAGACCCAATCATCGACGGATTCCACCTCATGCGAGTCCTTATGGATGGCGGCAGCAGCTTGAACCTGCTTTATTAGGACACAGTGCGCAAAATGGGCATCGACCCTTCGAGGATCAAGCCCACCAAAACCACCTTCAAAGGTGTAATTCTAGGAGTAGAGGCCCGTTGCGCAGGCTCCATAACACTGGAAGTGGTCTTTGGATCTCCTGATAACTTCCGAAGCGAGGAGTTAATCTTCGATATTGTCCCTTTCCGCAGTGGTTATCACGCACTGCTTGGACGAACTGCATTCGCTCGATTCAATGCGGTACCACACTACGCATACCTCAAGCTCAAGATGCCAGGACCTCGCGGGGTCATAACAGTCAATGGAAACATGGACCGCTCTCTCCATACAGAAGAGCATAATGTAGCCCTCGCAGCAGAAGTACAATGCAGCCTTCTCCGGCAAACCACCAATCTGGTGACAACAACCCCGAACACCGTCAAGCGAGTTCGGAGCACCCCGAAACAGGATCGCCAGGCACGCCAAGAGCGTGACTAGCAGTCCGGCCTCCGCCCAAGCCCCATCAAAGCAGCATTCGTGCCGCGCGTACACAATTACGCACTCAAAATACCATGGGCTTAGGCGGAGGCGCAACAGTGACTCAGTCAACAGTGCGGTATAACCGCAACATACCTTAATAACCCCCCCTTTATCTTTCAGGACACTGCTTTCGGGTAGCCTCTTCAGAAGAGCCGGATTGGCGGCCTTACACAGGAGAGAAAACCAAGGAGGCAACAGGCTTTGCGCACAAAGGAAATACCCAGGTGGAATCTGTTCACGATCGTTATACCTGTTTTATATACCTACATGGAGCCCGCCCTTGGATAGGACACGTTAAATAGTCCTTTTTACTTATGCTTAAATGCATTCATTGTAAACATACGCTTAAATGTATTATTCATCAATGGGAGATAAAATATAGCGTCGGCTTATTATTCCTATTTGCAAATTTTTCCTATAAATGTTTATTTAATATTGCATCCGTACACCTTGGTACGTTCAGTTTGCCAGGGGCTTGTTATGGCGCCCCACAATACGGCAAGACAAGTCCGAACACTTTAAACAGTGTGGCACCCCGAACTTATAGCATTATATGCATCAGCTCTGAATCATGTCTTGGGTCAATAGTTGGGTTTGCCCGGATCCCTTGTTTTGGTACCTTACGTTCCGTTTCGGCTAAGGTAGCACAGGGAGAACTACTGCCATTGTGTCCCGGTTCTTTCAGACGAGCACCTTAGTAGAGAAAGCCGAAAACTGACTGGCATGATGCCGCGAGAGCTGGTCGCTGTTCGAGAGGTCTTAAAATCCTTAAAGATTTTTTCCGCTTTAGGCGAGGAATCGGCTTCGTCCGATTTAGGCATATATAGTGCCCCAATTCGGCTTTCCGAATTCTAGGGGCTTCGCCGAAGTTTAAAATTGTAGACTTCTATGGCTAAGTGAAAGTTATAAAGCCGCATAGTCTAATTGCCTTGTTCGCTGCGCCAAACACCTCCTTCAGGGACCAAAAATTTGGATAAAGAGTGTCTGGGCTTTTCCAGGAACACCCCGGTACTAGTTATGTGGGGGTGGAAGCCGACGACTGGCCTACTTTCAGAATTTTATAAACAGCCACACATAAGGTAATATTTTAAATCAAAAAGCACTATATAGCGCAAGTAACTTCGTCTTTATATTACAACACACGACAGAAGTACATTTACTCAAGGATCGTGTCCTTGGTACATTCATCGGCCACAAGCCGAGCTCCTTTCATAACGCCATCATAATATTTTTCGGGACAGCGATGCGCCTTGCCATCCGATGGCCTGTCCTTCACCAGCTTCTCCGCATCCAGCTTGCCCCAATGCAATTTCGCACGGGCAAAAGCCTGGCGGGCACCCTCAATGCAAAAGGATCGCTTGATCACCTCAAGCCGCGGACAGGCATTTACCATCTGCTTTATCAGGCCGAAGTAGCTGGCAGGCAAGGGCTCACCAGGCCACATCCGGACTATGAAATCTTTCATAGCCACTTCGGCTGCCCTGTGGAGTTCAACCAATTACTTCAATTGGTCACTCAGAGGCATCGGGTGTTCGGCTCCAGCATATTGGGACCAGAACAGCTTCTCCGTCGAGCTCCCCTCCTCGGCATGGTAGAACTTCGCGGCATCTGATATGCTGTGTGGCAGATCTGCGAATGCCCCTGGAGAGCTTCAAATTCGGGTAAGTAAGAGAAACGCCTCCTCCACATGCTTGCTTTGCATAAAGAATGTCTTACCCGCCGCTCTTCTTGGCCGCCTGGATTTCCTGCTGTGCCTTTTCGGCTTCGGCCTTGGCGTCTTTCATACTCGCAAGGGCCTTCGCAAGCTCAGACTCTTTCATCTTGAGATCATGCTCCAGGGACTCAAACTTCTTGTCGAGCTCCTGGAACTCTTGCTGTACCTCGCCCACTCTAGCATCTTGCTTTTCGCGCTCTTTGCGCTCCATGGCCGCCTTGTCTTCGGCCTCGGACATCGCTTTCTTCAGGGACGCTACTTCGGTTGTGGTCCCTATTACAAAGTCACGACGCTTTGTCGTTAGAATCACCAATTTTGTCTATTCTTTATGATATGCGAACGGGGCATCACTCACTTTTGTTCTCTTCGAGCTGCCTCTTTGTGAGGCCGAGCTCTCCATGTGCCTGCTCCAGGTCCCGTTTAAGTCTGGCGACCTCGCCCGTGCGGGCAGCAGCGGCAAGCAGCACTGCCTGCTTATTCACATGCACACCTACTATTAGACTCCTGCGGATTATAATTGACCCTCCGTTTGGCTTTTCGTTCCGAACACCAAACAGAGTATCAGGGGCTACTACCTACCGGGTGATAATTTCACACATTTTTGATTACTTACCTCAAAACCCGTCAGGAGGCTGGTGCAGGCTTCGGTTAGTCCGCTCTTGGCGGACAGAACCTTCTGAATCACCGCACTCATAAGAGTACGGTGCTCTTCATCCATAGAAGCACCGCGAAGCGCTTCCAGCAGACTATCCGATGCCTCGGGCGTAATGGAAGCCATCGGCACAGACGGCTCGCCCTCCCTAGTGAGGGGCCGCCTGCCCGAATCCAAAACCATTGGAGGTTCTGGCACAGTATCCGACTGAGAGCCCGGTTTGCTGCGGCTCTCGTCGGCACAATCCGCGGGGATCTTATACCCTGTGTGCCCGGCATCTAGAATTTCATCTTGGGGCATCTCTAGAGTCACCTCCCCCTGCTCTGGGAGCCTTTGGGACAACACCTCTGTGTCATCCGCAGACCGAGGAGTAGTGGCCGTCGGGAGCGAGTTCATCGCTGAATCACTCAAGGACCCATCCGAAGATGATACCTCGGGATGGACCCTAGCCGGACTGCATATATGTGTTCGGCGTTATAACAAACTATGAAGCGAAGTCGCACTAAAGTATAACAGAGTGCGGATACTTACGATCTCACTAGGGGATTCCCCCTGGGCAGCCACTCCTCCTCGCTATAGGCGGCCGTGGTGGAATAATCCGGAAGGGACGCCTTTCCCTTCTTGGGCGTCCTAGCCTCCCCCTCCGTGGCGGCTTTCCTCTTCTTCTCCTCCCCGGTGCGGGGAGACAGAGTTTCTTCGTGTTTCCCCCCGCCTCCGCGGGAGGAATCTGCCTCCTCGTCTTCGGACGACGAGGGTATGACGGCCTTGCGCCGGGGACCCTTCCCGGTCCCCTGGGCCGCCCTCTTAGGCCCCTCGCCCTCTCCGGATGGGGCGGCCCTTTCCTCTTCCTCCTCCCCTTCGGGGGAGGAGTGTTCCTCGTTGTCTTCGGACGAGGCGACCTTACGCCGGGGACCCTTCCTGGTCCCCGGGGCGTTCTTTTCGGCCTTTTTTTCCGGCGCCTTGTAGGGCACAGGGACTAGCATCTCCGCCAGGAGAGCATCTGCTGGACCTTCTGGCAGTGGAGTCGGACAGTCAATCTGATCCGCCGTCTCCACATACTCATGATCAAATATACACAATGACTTAAGATTCCCCCATGAGTACATTGGGAAAAACTGCATCCGGTGTGAGGGAGTCCTGGACTAGGGGGTGTCCAGACAGCCGGACTATCATCGTCCGCCGGACTCCAAGACTACGAAGATACAAGATTGAAGACTCCGTCCCGTGTCCGGATGGGACTTTCCTTGGCGTGGAAGGCAAGCTTGGCAATACGGATATGTATATCTCCTACCATTTTAACCGACTCTGTGTAACCCTAGCCTTCTCCGGTGTCTATATAAACCGGAGGGCTTTAGTCCCTAGGACACAACATACATCACAACAATCATACCATAGGCTAGCTATAGGGTTTAGCCTCCTTGATCTCGTGGTAGATCCACTCTTGTACTACCCATATCATCAATATTAATCAAGCAGGACGTAGGGTTTTACCTCCATCAAGAGGGCCCGAACCTGGGTAAAACATCGTGTCCCTTGTCTCCTGTTACCATCCGCCTAGACGCACAGTTCGGGACCCGCTACCCGAGATCCGCTGGTTTTGACACCGACATTGGTGCTTTCATTGAGAGTTCCTCTGTGTCGTCACCGATAGGCTCGATGGCATCTTCAATCAACAATGTTGTCCAGGGTGAGACTTTTCTCCCCGGACAGGTCTTCGTATTCGGCGGCTTCGCACTGCGGGCTAATTCACTTGGCCATCTAGAGCAGATCGAAAGCTACGCCCCTGGCCATCAGGTCAGATTCGGAAGCCTAAACTTCACAGCCGACATCCACGGAGACTTGATCTTCGACGGTCTCGAGCCAAAGCCAAGCGCGCCGCATTGTTGCGATGGGCATGATCTAGCTCTGCCGCCGAACAGTGCCTTGGTGGCCGCACATGAATCCGCTTCGGCCCTTAGTCCGGAGCCGATCGCCCAGATCGAGGACCGGTGGATGGACACCACCTCGGGGGCTTCAACTTCCACGGCGATGGAGCCGAACACTAAACTTGTCCCTCGCGAAACTCGTGATTCCGAGGTGCCGGACTCCGGACCTCCCACGCCCCTACCAATCGAATCGGATTTGGCGCCGGTTATGGAATTCACCGCCGTGGACATCTTCCAATACTCGCCCTTTGGCGACATCCTAAATTCGCTAAAGCATCTCTCGCTATCGGGAGAGTCCTGGCCGGACTATGGCCAGGATGGTTGGGATACAGACGACGAAGAAATTCAGAGCCCACCCACCACCCACTTTGTAGCCACTGTCGATGATCTTACCGACATGCTAGACTACGACTCCGAAGACATCGATGCTATGGACGACGATGCCGGAGACGAATAGGAAACAGCGCCTACAGGGCACTGGAAGACCACCTCGTCATACGACATATACATGGTGGACACCCCAAAGGACGGGGACGGCGAAGAAGTAGCGGAGGCAGATTCCTTAAAGAAACAGCCCAAGCGCCGATGTCAGCGGCACCGCTCTAAATCCCGCCACAGCAAGAATGGCGATTCCGGCACAGGAGATAATAATACCCCAGAGAGTGCCGAAGATAATCCCCTCCAGCAGGACTCAGCGCAGGAGGACGCAGAAGCAAGCCCCCACGAGAGGGCGGCAGACGAAGAGGTCGAGAATTATAACTATATGCCTCCCTCCGAAGACGAGGCAAGCCTCAACGACGACGAATTCGTCGTGCCCGAGGATCCCGTCGAACAAGAGCGTTTTAAACGCAGGCTTATCGCCACGGCAAATAGCCTAAAGACAAAGCAGCAGCAGCTTCAAGCTGATCAGGACCTGCTGGCCGATCGATGGACCGAGGTCCTCGCGGCCGAAGAGTTTAAACTCGAACGCCCCTCCAAAAGCTACCCCAGACGCAAGTTGCTCCCCCGATTAGAGGAGGAAGCATACATACCTTCATCACCAGCGCACGATACGGCCGACCGACCACCCCGTGGTCGCGACAGAGAGGCATCCAGGCCCTGCACCAAGACTGTACCCCGGCATCGCTCTAAAAGTACGAAGCCAAGAGGGAACGCGCCGGACTTGCGAGATGTATTGGAGGACAAAGCAAGGCAATCCAGATCCATCTACGGATCACGTGGGCGCCCTACGACCCACGACGAGTACCGTCGCGCCGGATACAATAACCCCGGCCGGGCCGAACACAGTAGACAACACTCTCTCGAGCTGCGTCGTGATATTGCTCAATACAGAGGCGCCGCACACCCGCTATGCTTCACTGACGAAGTAATGGATCATCAATCCCTGAAGGGTTTAAACCCGTAAACATCGAATCCTATGACGGCACAACAGACCCCGCGGTTTGGATTGAAGATTATCTCCTTCACATCCATATGGCCCGCGGCGACGATCTCCATGCCATCAAGTACCTCCCACTCAAGCTTAAAGGACCAGCTCGGCATTGGCTTAACAGCTTGCCCGCAGAGTCAATTGGGTGTTGGGAAGACCTGGAAGCCGCATTCCTCGACAATTTCCAGGGCACGTATGTGCGGCCACCAGACGCCGATGACCTAAGCCACATAATTCAGCAGCCAGATGAATCGGCCAGACAATTCTGGATACGAAAAACCAAATCGTCGACTGTCCGAATGCAGAGGCCCTCACAGCCTTTAAACATAACATCCGTGACAAGTGGCTAGCCCGGCACCTGGGACAGGAAAAGCCGAAATCCATGGCAGCACTCACATCATTAATGACCCGCTTTTGCGCGGGAGAGGATAGTTGGCTAGCTCGTAGCAACAACCTCAACAAAAATTCTGGCAGTACGGATACTAAGGACCACAACGGTAGGTCACGTCGAAACAAAAACAAACGCCGCATTAACGGCGATGATAAGGAGGATACAGCAGTCAACGCCGGATTCCGAGGCTCTAAACCCGGTCAGCGGAAGAAGCCATACAAAAGAACAACTACAGGTCCGTCCAACTTGGACCGAATACTCGACCGCTTATGCCAGATACATGGCACCCCTGAAAAGCCAGCCAATCACACCAATAGAGATTGCTGGGTGTTCAAGCAGGCATGCAAGTTAATTGCCGAAAACAATGACAAGGGGCTAAACAGCGATGACGAGGAGGAGACCCGACCACCGAACAAAAGAGGACAGAAGGGTTTTCCCCCACAAGTGCGGATGGTGAACATGATTTACGCAACCCATATACCTAAGAGGGAGAGGAAGCGCGCACTATGGGACGTCTATGCGATGGAGCCAGTCGCCCCGAAGTTCAATCCATGGTCCTCCTGTCCGATCACTTTCGATCGAAGAGACCATCCGACCAGCATACGTCATGGCGGATTCGCCGCATTGGTTTTAGACCCAATCGTCGATGGATTTCACCTCACAAGAGTCCTGATGGACGGCGGTAGTAGCCTGAACCTGCTTTATCAGGATACAGTGCACAAGATGGGCATAGACCCCTCAAGGATTAAACCTACAAAGACAACCTTTAAAGGTGTCATACCAGGTGTGGAAGCCAATTGTACGGGCTCAGTCACACTGGAAGTGGTCTTCGGATCCCCGGATAATTTCCAGAGCGAAGAGTTAATCTTCGACATAGTCCCATTTCGCAGCGGCTATCACGCTCTGCTCGGACGAACCGCGTTTGCAAAGTTCAACGTGGTGCCGCATTATGCATACCTCAAGCTCAAGATGCCAGGCCCTCGTGGAGTCATCACGGTCAACGGAAATACGGAACGCTCCCTCCGAACGGAGGAACATACAGCGGCTCTCACGGCAGAAGTACAGAGCAGCCTTTTAAGGCAGTTTTCGAGTCCGGCCGTTAAACGGCCGGATACAGCAAAACGCGCCCGAAGCAATACCAACCAAGACAACCTGGCACAATCAGAGGACGCATAGCAATGCGGCCCTAACCCCCGCCCTCGCATGATTGCAAGAACAACCCTCCGCGTACATCATTACGCTTTGGAGGTACCATGGGCATAGGGGAAGGGGCACGATCACAATGGACCCAGAGTGCGGCTCGACCACACCAGGGGCTCGCAAGTGTGCCCCCCTTTTTTTTATTATTTTCCTTCTTTGTATACACAGGACTCCATTAACCAGAGGCCCTGTCCGGCGGTGAACTTGCCGAACTCACGATGCAACAGCCAGGGAAGAAAGAAGGCTGCGACGAACACTCAGGTGGTCTCAATTACGAGCATTAAATTCGATTATATACACCAAGTCCGCAGCTCATCCCTGGAGGGGGACATGTGTAATTAGTCCAAATCCCTTGCTTACCGCACTATTTGTATCATTCCGCACTCATAGCAGGATCCCTTAAATAAATAATGCAGCACTTTTTGCCTATTATTGCATTACTTTACATATATGTTCATTAATGACATCGTGCACCCGTATATTTTGGTACGGCCGAATACACCAGGGGCTTATGTTCCCCACATTATGGTGTGATAAGTCCGAACACTTTCACAAGTGCGGCACCCCGAACTTATAGCATTATATGAATCGACGCTGAATCATGTCTTGGGTCAATAGTTGGGTTTGCCCGGCTCCCACGTTTTGGTGCCTTACGTTCCGTTCTGTCGGCTAAGGTGGCACTGGGAGAACCACTACGATTGCGCCCCGGTTGAGCCGGGCGAGCGCCTCAGTGGAGAAAGCTAAAACTGACCGGCATGATAAGGCGAGAGACTGGTCGCTGTTCGAGAGGTCTTTTCGAGTCCTTAAAGACTCACACCGCTTCGAGCGAAGTTCCGGATAAATGTCCAACGAAGGCGTGGATAGCGCCCCGGATTCGGTCTTCCGAATACCAGGGGCTTCGCCGAAATTTAAAATTATAGAATTCTATGGCTAAGTGAGAGTGTTCAAGCATTATAAGTCCGGTTGCCTTGTTCGTTGTGTTGAGTGCCTCCCTAGACAGACCCAAAAATGGGAACAAGAGTGCCCAAGTTTATCCCGAACACCCCAGCACTCGCGGCTCGGGGGCTGAAGCCAACGACTTGCCATCTCTCAGATTTTATAAATGGCCGCATAGAAGGTAATATTTTAAATTAAACAAGCGTTGCTTAATGCGCATATGAACAAAGTTTTCAGCGCACAGGATAATACATAACGAGTTTACTCAAAAATTACATCTCTGGGGCATTCATCCGCAATATCGCGGGCTCCCTTCAGGACAGTTTTATAATACATTTCGGGCATACGATACTCCTTGCCCGGTGGCGGCGGGTCAGTGAGAAGCTTCTCCGCATCCAGCCTGCCCCAGTGCACCTTTGTGCGGGCAAGGGCCCGACGAGCACCTTCAATACAGGCGGAGCGCTTGATGACCTCCACCCAGGGGCACGCATCCACCAGCCGCCGCACGAGGCCGAAGTAGCTCCTAGGCATGGCCTGTCCAGGCCACAGCCGGACTATAAGGCCCTTCATGGCCTCCTCAGCTACCTTGTGGAGTTCGACCAGCTGCTTCAGCTGGTCGCTAGGGGGCACCGGATGGCCGGCCTCAGCGTAATGAGACCAGAAGACCTTCTCCGTCAAGCTCCCCTCCTCGCCACGATAGAATGCGGCGGCATTGGACACACTACGCAGCAGATCTGCAAACGCCCCTGGAGAGCTCCGAATGCGGGTAAGTGTCAGGTAGTTTACATTAACATGCTTGCTTTGCATGAAAAATGCCTTACCCGCCGCTATCTTCTTTACATCTTCAACCTCCTGAAGGGCCTTACGGGCCTCAACCTTGGCGGACTTGGCACTTTCGAGAGCCGAGGCAAGCTCGGACTCTCGAGTCTTGGAGTCACGCTCCAAGCTCTCATGCTTCTCCATGAGAGCCTGGAGCTCTTGCCGTACTTCCGCCACCTGTGCCTCCTGCTTTTCTCGCTTTGCCCGTTCCGCGGCCGCACTGCGTTCGGCCGCGGACACAGCCTCCTTCAGGGCTGCCACCTCGTTCGTGGCCCCTGCAATACCCATATTATCCTTGTTAATTTTATTGCAACCGAAATCCTTTTCTGTAAGGTAACTATTCAAAGTGGTGTTACTCACCTTCTTTGTCCTCGAGCTGCTTCTTGGCATGGCCGAGCTCCTGCTCGGACCACTCGAGATCCTGCTTCAACGCACCGACCTCTGCAGTCAGTGTGGCAGAGGTCGGCAGCGCAGCCTGCAAACCCATATTGACATATTTTAAGCAACCCTGCGTATATCTTCTTAGATCCTCAGTCCGGCTTTTCTTTCCGAACACCGAACTGAGCATCAGGGGCTACTGTCTATGCGGTATTACATTACATAATTATAACTTCTTACCTCAAAGCCTGTTAGAAGGCTGCTGCAGGCTTCGGTCAGCCCGCTCTTGGCGAGCTGAACCTTCTGAATCACCGCACTCATGATAGTGCGGTGTTCTTCCTCGATGGAAGCGCCTTTAAGCGCCTCCAACAAGTTGTCTGGCGCCTCCGGTTGGACGGAGGCCGCCGGTGTCACAGTCTTGCCCTTCATTCGAAGGGGCCGCCTGCCGGACTCTGGAACCGCTGCAGGTTCCGATGTAGAGTCCGGCGCAAAGTCCGGGAGGCTGCCTGGCGGCGCCTCCGGAGCCTCCTCCTGATGGGTCCCTCTCTGGGATCCCACCTCGGCGTCCTCATCGGCGCAGGGGGTAGAGGCAGTCGGAAGTGAATCCACATCCGACAGGGCCAACGACCCGCTCGATGAAGCGGGGAGATCATCATCGGCCGGACTGCAGATAGTATGCGGCATTAGTAGGACACTAGGTGACGCGAAAGAAATTGCATATCAGGGATCTGGATACTTACGATCTCGCCGGAGGCCTGGCCCTTGAAGGCCACTCCTCCTCGCCAACGATGGTGTTGGCGGAACTGTCCGGGGGGATAGTTCTCCCCCTCTTGGACCCTTCGGCCTCCCCTATTGGGGAAGCCTTCCTCTTCCTCTCTCCCTCCTCCGGGAGAGAGTCTTCTTCCTCCTCCTCGTCTTCGGGGGAGGAGTCCGCCTCGTCGTCGGACGCTTGATTTCGGGAACTCTTTCAAGTCCCCATGGCCACCTTCTTGGCCTTCTTCTCCGGCACCACGTGCGGCGCCGGAACCAGCAGCCCTGCTAGACGGGCGTTCACTGGGTCTTCTGGCATGGGAGCCGGACAGATGAGCTGCACGGCCTTCTCCATCCATTCCTGCCAAAGGAAAGGAAAAGATTGAAACCCTCTTAAAATCAATATGTTTACCACAAGTGTCCCATAAAGGGGTTGAATCACTTACCTCGTCAGCTGGATGCTGCGAGCTAAATCCGCGATCTTCCGTCGCGGACGCGGGGGCTTCGGCGCCCTTAAACAGCACCCTCCAGGCGCCTTCGTACGTCGTGTCGAAGAGCCCACTTAGCGCCTGGTGCTGTTCCAGATTGAACTCCCACAGATTGAATGCCCGTTCTTGCCATGGGAGAATCCGGCGGATGAGCATGACTTGGACCACGTCGATGAGCCTAAGCTTATTGTTCACCAGCTTCTGGATACAGGCTCGGAGTCCCGTCAGCTCCTTCGGATTGCCCCACAACAAGCCCTTCTCTTTCCAGGAGGTGAGCTGTGTGGGGATGCCAGATCTGAACTCGGGGGCCGCCGCCCACATGGGTTCGCGCGGCTCAGTGATGTAGAACCACCACGATTGCCACCCCTTAACGGAGTCCACAAAGGCCCCTTCGAGCCAAAGGACGTTGGGCAACTTGCCCAACATAGCGCCTCCGCATTCCGCTTGCGTGCCCTTCACAACCTTCGGCTTGACGTTGAAGGTCTTGAGCCACAGGCCGAAGTGGGGCTGGATGCAGAGGAAGGCCTCGCACACGACAATAAACACCGAGATGTTGAGGATGAAGTTCGGCGCCAGATCATGGAAATCCAGGCCATAATAGAACATGAGCCCCCGGACGAAAGGGTGCAGTGGAAAGCCCAGTCCGCGGAGGAAGTGGGGAAGGAAAACAACCCTCTCATGGGGCCCGGGGGTGAGGATGACCTGCCCCTCGTCGGGCAGCCGATGCGCGATATCGCCGGAAAGGTATCCGGCGCTGCGCAGCTTGGTGCTGTGCTCCTCCTTAACGGTGGAGGCCAACCACTTGCCTCCTGCTCCGGACATGATCGGAGAAGGTCGAGGCGAGATGCGCAAGCTTGGGCGTTGGAGCTTGAGTGCGCGGAGATGGATAAGCAAAGGAGGAAGAAGGCGTAGGTGAGAAGGTAAATCCTTATCCCTTATATATAGGCGGACGAAGACTATGCGTCCCCTACCGGCCTGGTAAAACTCGCTTATCTCCCAAGCGCCACCATCAATGGCGCGGTTGGGTTACCCACGTCCGTATTGATGAGAATCCCGGAATAAGGGGACACGATCTCTGCTTCGACAAGACGTGCCAAGGAAACCGCTTCGCTAAATGTGCTGAGGTGGTGTAATAAAAAACGATTCAAGTAAAAACCTGGTAGCGGTGTGATGTCATGCCGCATAATACATCAGCAGATTGAGCTTGTGTACATTTTATTCTCTCTACGGTGGAATGTGGAATTTATTTTGCAGAGCCGGACACTATCCTGGTGTTCATGATCTTCTCTAGATTATTCAAGGGAGGAACCCGCCTTGCAATGCCGAACATTATGCGCGCCGGACTTATCGTCATTGAAGCCTGGTTCAGGGGCTACTGAGGGAGTCCTGGACTAGGGGGTGTCCGGACAGCCAGACTATCATCGTCCGCCGGACTCCAAGACTACGAAGATACAAGATTGAAGACTCCGTCCCGTGTCTAGATAGGACTTTCCTTGGCGTGGAAGGCAAGCTTGGCAATACGGATATGTAGATCTCCTACCATTGTAACCAACTCTGTGTAACCCTAGCCTTCTCCGGTGTCTATATAAACCGGAGGGCTTTAGTCTGTAGGACACAACATACATCACAACAAACATACCATAGGCTAGCTTTAGGGTTTAGCCTCCTTGATCTCGTGGTAGATCCACTCTTGTACTACCCATATCATCAATATTAATCAAGCAGGACGTAGGGTTTTACCTCCATCAAGAGGGCCCGAACCTGGGTAAAACATCGTGTCCCTTGTCTCCTGTTACCATCCGCCTAGACGCACAGTTCGGGACCCCCTACCCGAGATCCGCCGGTTTTGACACCGACAGTGCCCTTCACAACCTTCGGCTTGACGTTGAAGGTCTTGAGCCACAGGCCGAAGTGGGGCTGGATGCAGAGGAAGGCCTTGCACATGACGATAAATGCCGAGATGTTGAGGATGAAGTTCGGCGCCAGATCGTGGAAATCCAGGCCGTAATAGAACATGAGCCCCCGGACGAAAGGGTGCAGTGGAAAGCCCAGTCCGCGGAGGAAGTGGGGAAGGAAAACAACCCTCTAATGGGTCCCGGGGGTGGGGATGAGCTGCCCCTCATCGGGCAGCCGATGCGCGATATCGCCGGAAAGGTATCTGGCGCTGCGCAGCTTGGTGATGTGCTCCTCCTTAACGGTGGAGGCCAGCCACTTGCCTCCCGCTCCGGACATGATCGGAGAAGGTCGAGGCGAGATGCGCGAGCTTGCGCGTTGGAGCTTGAGTGCGCGGAGATGGATAAGCAAAGGAGGAAGAAGGCGTAGGTGAGAAGGTAAATCCTTATCCCTTATATATAGGCGGACGAAGACTATGCGTCCCCTACCGGCCTGGTAAAACTCGCTTATCTCCCAAGCGCCACCATCAATGGCGCGGTTGGGTTACCCACGTCCGTATTGATGAGAATCCCGGAATAAGGGGAACACGATCTCTGCTTCGACAAGACGTGCCAAGGAAACCGCTTCGCTAAACGTGCTGAGGTGGTGTAATAAAAAACGATTCAAGTAAAAACCTGGTAGCGGTGTGATGTCATGCCACATAATACGTCAGCAGATTGAGCTTGTGTACATTTTATTCTCTCTACGGTAGAATGTGGAATTTATTTTGCAGAGCCGGACACTATCCTGGTGTTCATGATCTTCTCTAGATTATTCAAGGGAGGAACCCGCCTTGCAATGTCGAACATTATGCGCGCCGGACTTATCGTCATTGAAGCCTGGTTCAGGGGCTACTGAGGGAGTCCTGGACTAGGGGGTGTCCGGACAGCCGGACTATCATCGTCCGCCGGACTCCAAGACTACGAAGATACAAGATTGAAGACTCCGTCCCGTGTCCGGATGGGACTTTCCATGGCGTGGAAGGCAAGCTTGGCAATACGGATATGTAGATCTCCTACCATTGTAACCGACTCTGTGTAACCCTAGCCTTCTCCAGTGTCTATATAAACCGGAGGGCTTTAGTCTGTAGGACACAACATACATCACAACAAACATACCATAGGCTAGCTTTAGGGTTTAGCCTCCTTGATCTCGTGGTAGATCCACTCCTGTACTACCCATATCATCAATATTAATCAAGCAGGACGTAGGGTTTTACCTCCATCAAGAGGGCCCGAACCTGGGTAAAACATCGTGTCCCTTGTCTCTTGTTACCATCCGCCTAGACGCACAGTTCGGGACCCCCTACCCGAGATCCGCCGGTTTTGACACCGACAGCCACCCTTTCACGGTCTCCGCGAAGTTGCCATCAAGCCAGGTGACATTGGGCATCTTGCCCACCATGGCACCTCCGCACTCCGCTTACTGGCCACTCACCATCTTCGGCTTCACGCAGAAGATTCGTAGCCACAAGCCAAAGTGAGGCTTGATGCGGAGGAAGGCCTCGCACACGACGATAAACGCCGAGATGTTGAGGATGAAATTTGGGGCTAGATCATGGAAATCTAGCCCGTAGTAGAACATGAGCCCGCAGACGAAGGGATGAAGTGGAAATCCCAGTCCATGGACGAAGTGGGTGAGAAACATGACCCTCTCGTGGGGTTCCGGAGTTGGAATGATCTGCCCTTCGTCCGGTAGATGGTGCGCGATGTCTGCGGCCGCCCGGAGCTTCGCAATATGCTCCTCCTTCACAGTGGAGGCCACCCACTTGCCTCCTGCTCTAGACATGTTTGGCTGTGCGGAGAAAGCATGAACTAGGGCGCTGGAGCTCGAGGGTGTGAGAATGGATAAGCAGAGGAGGAAGAAGGCGTGGGTGAAAATGGGGAATCCTTATCCCTTTATAGAGGCGACAAGAATGGTATGCCTCTCCACTTTCTTGTTGAGAATCGCTTATTTCCCAAGCACCACGATTGATTGCGCGGTTGGGTTACCCATACCCGTATTGATGGGAATCCCGTGATAAGGGGACATGATCTCTTCTTTGACAAGACATGCCGAGGAAACTGCCTCGCAATATGCGCTAGGGCTGGTTGTGGGAAAACGGTTCAAATAATGACCCGACCATAGTGTCGTGTCACGTTGTCTAAAGTTGTCAGCAGATTACATTTGTGAAATATCATTCTCTCTACGATGGTACATGAAGATCATCTTGCAAATCCAGACATGATTTAAGTGTTCCATAACTACTTTGGAGTATTCGGAGATGGAACCCGCCTTGCAATGCCAAAGACAAAACTATGCGCCAGACTCATTGTCATTGAAGCCTGATTCAGGGGCTACTGAGGGAGTCCTGGATTAGGGGGTATCCGGACAACCGGACTATATACTTTGGCCGGACTGTTGGACCGTGAAGATGCAAGACTCAAGACTTCGTCCCGTGTCCGGATGGGACTCTCCTATGCGTGGAAGACAAGCTTGGTGATCCGGATATTATATTTCCTTCTTTGTAACCGCCTCCATGTAAACCCTAGCCCTCTCCGGTGCCTATGTAAACCGGAGAGTTTAGTCCTTAGAGAAAATATCATAATCATCATAGGATAGATTCTAGGGTTTAGCCTCTACGATCTCGTGGTAGATCAACTCTTGTAATACCCATATCATCAATATCAGTCAAGCAGGAAGTAGGGTTTTACCTCCATCGAGAGGGCCCGAACCTGGGTAAAACATCCTTTGCCTCCTGTTACCATTAGCCTTAGACACACAGATCGGGACCCCCTACCTGAGATCCACCGGTTTTGACACCGACAATGGGAATCCCCAAGCTTAGGCTCTTGCCATTCCTTATTCCATAGTCCATCAAATCTTTACCCAAAACTTGAAAATTTCACAACACAAAACTCAACAGGAAATCTCATAAGCTCCGTTAGTGCAAGAAAGAAAAAACACCACATAAGGTACTGTAATGAACTCATTCTTTATTTATATTGGTGTTAAACCTACTGTATTCCAACTTCTCTATGGTTCATACCCCCCGATACTAGCCACAGATGCATCAAAATAAGCAAACAACACACGAAAAACAGAATCTGTCAAAAACAGAACAGTCTATAGCAATCTGTAACTTTCGAGTACTTCTGGAACTCTAAACATCCTACCAAAATAGGAAGTCCTGGGAAATTTGTGTATTGATCTACTGAAAAAAGAATCAACACAAAAGCACGTTTCTGTGATTTACTAAAATTTTTTTTGTGCGCGCAGAAGTTTCTGTTTTTCAGCAGAATCAAATTAACTATCACCGTAGGTTATCCTATAGGTTCTACTTGGCACGAACACTAATTAAAAAATGAAAACACATATAAACAGAAGCTAGATGAAATATTTATTACTAAACAGAAGCAAAAAGCAAGAAACAAAAATAAAATTGGGTTGCCTCCCAACTAGCGCTATCGTTTAACGCCCCTAGCTAGGCATAAAAGCGAGAATAGATCTAAGTAGTACCATCTTTGGCATTCAATTCATAAGTGGCACGCATAATAGATTCATAAGGTAATTTAACTTTCTTTCTTGGAAAGTGTTCCATGCCTTTCCTTAGTGGAAATTGGAATCTAATATTCCCTTCCTTCATATCAATAATTGCACCAATCGTTCTAAGGAAAGGTCTACCAAGAATAATAGGACATGAAAGATTGCAATCTATATCAAGAACGATAAAATATACGGGCACATAATTCCTATTTGCAACAATAAGAACATCATTGATCCTTCCCACAGGTTTCTTAATGGTGGAATCCGCAAGGTGCAAGTTTAAAGAACAATCATCAAAATCATGGAAACCTAGCACATCACATAAAGTTTTCGGAATCGTGGAAACACTAGCACCCAAATCACACAAAGCATAGCACTCATGATCTTAATTTTAATTTTTATAGTAGGTTCCCACTCATTATAAAGTTTTCTAGGTATAGAAACTTCCAATTCAAGTTTTTCCTCATAAGATTGCATCAAGGCATCAACAATATGTTTGGTAAAAGCTTTATTTTGACTATAAGCATGAGGAGAATTCAACATGGATTCCAACAAGGAAATACAATCTATTGAAGAACAATTATCATAATTAAATTCCTAGAAATCCATAATAGTGGGTTCGATGCTATGTAAAGTTTTGACCTCTCCAATCCCACTTTTACCAAATTTAGCATCAAGATCTAAAAACTCTGAATCATTGGGACGCCTTTTAACTAATGTTGACTCATCTCTAGTCCCATCATTGTCAAGATTCATATTGCGAAACAAGGATTTAATAGGGGATACATCAATAACTTTTAGATCTTCATCATTATTTTCATGGAGACTAGAAGAACATGCTTTTACAAGGCAATCTTTCTTAGCACGCAACCTAGCGGTTCTTTCTTTGCACTCATCAATGGAAGTTCTCATGGCTTTGAAAGACTCATTGATATCATGCCTAGGTGGAATAGATCTAACTTTCAAAGAATCAACATCAAGCAAAAGTCTATCAACGTTCCTAGTCAATTCATCAACTTTAAGCAATTTTTCTTCAAGCAAGGCATTAAAATTCTTTTGAGAGATCATAAATTATTTAAGCCTATTCTCAAAATCAGAGGGCATCTTATTAAAATTTCCATAAGATTTTTTGTAGGAATTACCATAATTATTAGAGGAATTACTAGGAAATGGTCTTGGATTAAAGTTTCCTCTATAAGCATTGTTACCAAAATTATTCCTACCAACAAAATTCACATCCATAGATTCATTATTATTCTCAATCAAAGTAGACAAAGGCATATCATTGGGATACATAGGAGCACTCTTAGTAGCAAAAAATTTCATAAGTTCATCCATCTTTCCACTCAAAACATTAATTTCTTCTATAGCATGCACTTTTTTACTAGTAGATCTTTCGGTGTGCCATTGAGAATAATTAGCCATAATGTTATCAAGGAGTTTAGTAGCTTCTCCTAAGGTGATTTCCATAAAAGTGCCTCCCGCAGCCGAATCTAAAAGATTTCTATAAGCAAAATTCAATCCGGCATAAAAAATTTGTATGATCATCCATAAGTTCAAACCATGAGTAGGGCAATTGTGAATCATTAATTTCATTCTTTCCCAAGATTGGGCAACATGCTCATGATCAAGTTGTTTAAAATTCATAATATCGTTCCTAAGAGAGATGATCTTAGCGGGAGGAAAATACTTAGAGATAAAAGCATCTTTGCACTTATTCCATGAATCAATACTATTCTTAGGTAAAGACGAAAACCAAGTTTTAGCACGATCTCTAAGTGAAAACAGAAATAACTTCAATTTAACAATATCGTTAGCCGTATCTTTCTTCTTTTGCATATCACACAAATCAACAAAGTTGTTTAGATGAGTAGCGGCATCTTCACTAGGAAGGCCAGAGAATTGATCTTTCATAACAAGATTCAGCAAAGCAGCACTGATTTCACAAGATTCAACATCATTAAGAGGAACAATCGGAGTGCTAAGGAAATCATTATTATTGGTATCGGAAAAGTCACACAATTTGGTATTATCTTGCGCCATCGTGACAAACAATCCAACACACAAGCAAACAAAAAGGCAAGCGGAAGAGAGAGGAGATTGGGAAAGAGAGGGCAAATAAAACGGCAAGGGTGAAGTGGGGGACAGGAAAACGAGAGGCAAATGGCAAATAATGTAATGTGAGGGAGATGAGTTTGTGATGGGTACTTGGTATGTCTTGACTTGAGCGAAGACCTCCCCGGCAACGGCGCCAGAAATCCTTCTTGCTACCTCTTGAGCACTGCGTTGGTTTCCCTTGAAGAGGAAAGGGTGATGCAGCAAAGTGGCGTAAATATTTCCCTCAGTTTTTGAGAACCAAGGTATCAATCCAGTAGGAGGCTCCTCAAAAGTCCCATGCACCAACACAAACAAACAAGAACCTCGCAACCAACGCGATAAAGGGGTTGTCAATCCCTTCACGGTAACTTGCAAAAGTGAGATCTGATAGAGATAATAAGATAAGATAAATATTTTTGGTATTTTTATGATATTGATTGGAAAGTAAAAGATGCAAATAAAAGTAGATGGGAAACTTATATGATAAAAGATAGACCCAGGGGCCATAGATTTCACTAGTGGCTTCTCTCAAGATAGCATAGGTATTACGGTGGGTGAACAAATTACTGTAAAGCAATTGATATAAAAGTGCATAGTTATGAGAATATCTAGGCATGATCATGTATATAGGCATCACATCCGCAACAAGTAGATCGAAACGATTCTGCATCTACTACTATTACTCCACACATCGACCGACTCATGCCTGCATCTAGAGTATTAAGTTCATGAAGAACAGAGTCACGCATTAAGAAAGATGACATGATGTAGAGGGATAAACTCAAGCAATATGATATAAACCCCATCTTTTTATCCTCGATGGCAACAATAAAATACGTGCCTTGCTGCCCCTGCTATCACCGGGAAAGGACACAGCAAGATTGAACCCAAAGCTAAGCACTTCTCCCATTGCAAGAAAGATCAATCTAGTAGGCCAAACCAAATTGATAATTCGAAGAGACTTGCAAAGATAACTAATCACACATAAAATAATTCAGAGGAGATTCAAATATTTCTCATAGATAAACTTGATCATAAACCCACAATTCATCGGATCTCGACAAACACACCGCAAAAAGACTTACATCGAATAGATCTCCAAGAAGATCGAGGAGAACTTTGTATTTCAAAGAGAGAGAAGAAGCCATCTAGCTAATAACTATGGACCCGAAGGTTTGTGGTAAGCTACTCAAAACTCACCGGAGTGGCCTTGGAGATGATGTAGAGGCCCTCCATGGTTGATTCCCCCTCCGGCGGAGCACTGACGAAGGCTCCAAGATGGGATCTCGCGAATACAGAAGGTTGCGGTGGTGGAATTAGGTTTTCGTGGTGCTCCTTGATGTTTTTAGGGTACGGGAGTATATATAGCCGAAGGAAGTACGTCGGTGGAGCAACGAGGGGCCCACGAGGGTGGGGGCGTGCCGGGCACCCTTGTGGCGGCCTCGTTTGCATCTTGACGTCCACTGCAAGTCTCTTGGATTGTGTTTGTTCCGAAAAGATCGCTCCCGAAGGTTTCATTCCGTTTGGACTCCGTTTGATATTCCTTTTCTTCGAAACACTGAAATAGGCAAAAAAAACAGCAATTTGGGCTGGGCCTCCAGTTAGTAGGTTAGTCCCAAAAATGATATAAAAGTGTAAAGTAAAGCCCATAAACATCCAAAACGGGTAATATAATAGCATGGAACAATCAAAAATTATAGATAGGTTGGAGACGTACCACCCACCGTCATTCTTTGGTGTCATGGTCCATCTCACTGTGCACCTTTTCTATGAGATAAAGTATTGTGGTCATGTGTTTCTTCGCAATATTTATACCTTCGAGCGGTTCATGGGAATACTGAAGCGCTTTTGTCGGAACCGAAACCATCCAGAGGCAAGCATCCTACAAGGTTATACCATGGTGGTTGAGTTTTGCACTGAATACATGAAATAATGACCTATATGTTTGCCCCTCTCTCATCACGAGGGAAGGATGAAAGGTAAGCTGGTCCTTGCTAGCACGCAAATGGCTGCGCCCGAAGAATTGACAGAGAAAGCCCATTTGACAGTACTGCTTAACAGCCTAGTTCTCAGGGCTTATGTCGAAGAACACTTGGCGGAGATACGCCAAAGCTTCTTACCAATGGTGCCTTCATCAGATGTGGAGATGAAGGAGCACACTAAGAACTACGCCAAATGGCTGAAGAAGCGTTTGGCACAAGGATCCTTCGATGACATTGCTACGTGGTTGGCACAAAAGCCATCACCTACGGTGTTCATGTACCAAGCATATGACATAAATGGATACACGTTCTACACTGAGGAACATGATGAGAAGACCTCATATTAGAATGCATGACTGTAGATGAAGGTGATAAAAGGGTATACTATGGAACCATCAAAGAGATTTGGGAGCTTCACTATGTGAAAGTTAAGGTGGCATTATTCAGGTGCTCATGGATCCCTCTTGGTCAAGTAAAGGTTGAAGATTGCAGGAAGACATGTGTTAACAGGACAACGATGGCATATCACACGGACCCGTTCATTCTTGCCAGCGATGCTACCTAGATTTTCTTTGTGGAAGACCCTTTGTGTAAGAACTGCCATGTAGTGATGCATGGGAAGAGGAGGGTACTGGGTGTCGATGATGTTGCCGATGAGGACGAGTACGATGAATATGATGAGTTGCCAGCCAAGAGATCACGCACCCGTGAATAAAGAAGCATAAAATCATCAGAAAACCCAAGTTCATTCGGGGTCAACGTAATGATCCAAGTTCCCCCATGTACATGGGAATTAAGCCGCAAGACTAGTCTTTATGCCTACCCTGCAACTTAATTCGTTCAATTTAGAACGGTCGCGTGTACTAAATTTGTGAGTTATGCCTAGTTTCTGTTGATGTAAGAACCGTTAATATGTTGGCCTTGATATGCTGTCAGCTGAGGCAATGAATATGAACTATTTTTTGTTATTATTATTATTATATCATTGAGGTAGCACACTCAATTGATCTCACTACAGTATGTGTGAACCAAAATATGCAATCTGGTTTGCGAATAGCACACGGTACGTTGATGAAAGTCGTGTGCCGACCAAGCCCCGCCCACAATCTGAGTCGTGCTTTCTGATTGGCCAGAACCCAAACCCCGCGGATTGTAAGTCTGCACCGTTGGATGCTCCCAGATCAAACAGCGATCCTCATCCCTTTCGACTACACATGCAGTTCCGGTTGTATTTTTATTTTTATGCACAAAATGCATGTTAAACTCAAAAAATGTCTTAAATATAGCTAACGATATCTGAAATGCGCCAAAAAATAAAACCCAAGGTATAATGGTGATTGCGTACTGTGGAAATTTATATAAGGCCAAACGATGAAGTCAAGACCACAGGGGTTTGAATTGACAAATCTCCTTTTGGAAACCATGATCCTTCATGTGAGATGCTCCGGTTTGGAAGGATCGATCATCAAAACTTGTGCCAAACTTTACCAATTTGTTTCCACGGGGTCGTGATAGCATGCCACATGCACACATCGATTTTGATGAAGTCCGGACTCCATCTGAATTTCTTGTAATTAAAATACCAACTAGGCCTACGCCAGTGGCCGCACCTCGCGGCCGACATGTTTGAAACTTCTCCCCGCCTCTCGAGAAGACGGGTGAAAACTCGCAAAGCGACGCACAAATGATATGTACACCTTCTTTGCTAGGCTGGTCGTAATGGGATATCATAACTAGTATCATGCATGCCAACTAGGCAATTTTGATGAGTTGTCATAGAATTAAATGAAGAAAGAGAGGGTTAAGTATCATATCATGAAACCGTATCATAATAAATGCTATGCTATTATGTGTCATGCATGACAATAAATAAAGTACTACATGATACTACTCTATGATACTATGCATTAGTGAGGTAGCTAGTATATCATAGACTAGCTAGTACTCCCTCCGTCCGGAAATACTTGTCGAAGAAATGCATAAAAATGGATGCATCTAGAACTAAAATACATCTAGATACATCCATTCCTCCGACAAGTATTTCCGGACGGAGGGAGTATCATATATATATATGCATGATGGTAGTATATATATGATCGATCCTACCTCCGTAATGCGCGCATAGTATCATAAGTTAGTATCTTAGGTTGCCTTATTAATTGCCATGCATGACACAAAGTAGTATAACATTTTGTATCATGATATGATACCCACGCGCACTCTTTCCTCATTTAACTGTGTGCCACATCATCCAAAAAGTCTAGTTAGCATCCATGATACCGCTTGATACTTCCATTATGACCAGCCTTAGGGTGGCCATAGTGGGGGTATCATAGCCGGTATCATGCACTTGGGAATAGCAAATATGATGATGTGGCAAAGAAGCAATAACATAGATACCGTAACATATATATAATATAAATGTTATACTACTTTGTGTCATGCATGGCCATAAATACGGTCATCTATGGTATATATATACTACTCTATGATACTATATAGATATGCACTATGAAGGTACGTACGTAGTATCATATAGTATCATATGCATGATACTACAGTATATGATACTTCCCCACTATACAAGGCTGGCCAAAGTGGTGGTATCATAGCCGACAATATCGTGCACTCGAAAAATATAGCAAGTATGCTGATGTGTGGCAAGGAATTAAATATAGTGAGGGTTAGAGTAACATATAGATAGATACCGCATGTTAAATGCGATGCTAATTTGTGTCATGCATGGCAATAAATATGATCTACTCCCTCTGTTCCTAAATATTTGCCTTTCTATAGATTTCAACAAGTGACTACATACGGAGGAAAATGAAAGAATCTACACTCTAAAATAATTCTATATACATCCGTATGTGGTAGTCCATTTGAAATCTCTTAAAAGACAAATATTTAGGAATGGAGGGAGTATGATACTATATATACTCTATGTATTATACTATGCGCTATAATTAGTAGTATCATACACTACAGTATC
>NC_041393.1:477374292-477390782 GCF_002162155.2 Triticum dicoccoides | reverse complement strand
ATATGACACTCTCCACTATGAGTATGACACTAGCTAGAATATGACACTTTCCACTATGAGTATCCTAAGTACAGCCTAACTAAAACACCCACATGCAGTTGTGGTATAATGGTGATTAATTTAGAGGCAAAACGATGAACTCATGTCTTCATTTCAAAATTAGTACGTCTTCATTTCAAATGAAATTGTTCTCTTTGTGCACACAAGCGCTTAGAGGCAACCGTTTGCATAGGACTTTCCGCGCGGCGACCGGGGATATTTTCTACCCTTTTCACCTAGGCCGCCAAATCACCAGCTCCCCCCTCCCGCAAATCCACAACAGAACCCTCTCCGGCGCCGGCGTGCTCACCTCGGTCGTGTGCCCACGCTTCAGCCTCAAGCCTACCTCCACTGTCGTTCCCAACACGCGGCTGCCCGCGCCTCACCGTCTTTGTTTGCTCGTCAGCCACCCTCGAGCATATCGATGTTGTAACCCTCGCCTCTCTTGTGGTCTGGCCGGATTTGCATTAAGAAGCCTGTTAGTTACTGCTCTCCATCGCGGTGAGGCATATTTCCTCGCAATCCCTCTTCTTATTTTGTTCCGTATGTTGCCAAATTGGCTATAAAATAATAGAGAGCATATATATGTTCATTATCTACCTTCCTAACTAGTACATATAAGCTGTATTTGTTCCAATAAGTTACTGCCGATTTATAGATCGCGGGCGCCTAAGTCACACAAACTTATCAAATTAGATGTACATTTTCTAAATTATTGCATGACATGTTTAGAAAGATTGATACCAAGTTGTTAGTTTTATGCTTATCCTCCATTCCTGAGTTTCGCATGTGTTCTCTATAGATGTCGAATAGCAGCGACAACACTCATGCTTCAGGCGATGTATCTTCATCTGATTCTGACAACCCTAGGTCTTCAACAGATGGTGAGGGTCAAGTAATCTTGAACGGGATAGAGCTGCAGCAATTACCCTTCCGGTCAGGACATGGAGGAACGCTCCAACGAAGCCCACACACCAGCCTAAAGGTGTATATGAAGTAACCGATATCGATTTAAAGTCTTGGGCTCCAACTAAACCAGATAAAGCACGCACGAGGTTCAGGAGTGTGTGTGGATTTGTTGGCAGGGCAAGGCTCAACATTAATCTGTCGGGGTTTCGGAAGGCTGACACAGAAACACGGCGACAGATTGTCCGGGAGATCATGGATCGCTTCAACGTTCCAGAGCAATGGAGAGTGTAGGTAGAACATGCTGCACTGAAGAAGGCTAGGGATGCTTGGAGAAACTGGAAGCATGTGCTATACAAGAAGTACTTGTGTGAAGGCAAGGACCCAATCCCCGCATACCCCCAAATTAAAAGGGCTGACTAGGTAGAATTCAAAAGGGTCAGGGCAACTAAAGAGTTTGCTGAGAAGAGTTTCAAGCAATCGGAACTTCAGAAGAAGAACACACACCCCCACCGTATGGGTGTGGCAAGATACTACAGCATGAAACAGATATGGGACCAGGAGGATAAAGAAACAGTAGTGGCGGGTGGGAAACTGGCCTCTAGTGAAATCAGGGGCGAACACGCCAGAGACTACTTGCGGGCACGTGCAAGGAGGCGTGATGATGAAACTTATTAATTTAAAGACTCACATGACGAATGATATGTCTCCGATGTATCTATAATTTTTGATTGTTCCATGCTATTATATTACCTGTTTTGGCTGTTTATGGGCTTTACTTCATACTTTTATATCATTTTTGGGACTAACCTACTCACCGGAGGCCCAGCCCGAATTGCTGTTTTTTTGCCTATTTCAGTGTTTCGAAGAAAAGGAATATCAAACAGAGTCCAAACGGGATGAAACCTTCGGGAGCGATCTTTTTGGAACAAATGCCAACCTGGAGACTTGGAGTGGACGTCAAGCAACAAACGAGGCGGCCACGAGGGTGCCCGGCTCGCCCCCCACCCTCGTGGGCCCCTCGTTGCTCCACCGACGTATTTCCTTCGCCTATATGTACTCTCGTACCCTGAAAACATCCAAGTGCACCACGAAAACCTAATTCCACCGCCGCAACCTTCTATATCCGCGAGATCCCATCTTGGAGCCTTCGTCGGCGCTCCGCCAGAGGGGGAATCGACCACGGAGGGCCTCTACATCATCTCCAAGGCCTCTCCGATGAGTCGTGAGTAGTTTACCACAGACCTTCGGGTCCATAGTTATTAGCTAGATGGCTTCTTCTCTCTCTCTTTGAATCTCAATACAAAGTTCCCCTCGATCTTCTTGGAGATCTATTCGATGTAACTCTTTTTGTGGTGTGTTTGTCGAGATCCGATGAATTGTGCGTTTATGATCAAGTTTATCTATGAGAAATATTTGAATCTCCTCTGAATTCTTTTATGTGTGACTAAGTTATCTTTGCAAGTCTTTTTGAATTATCAGTTTGGTTTGGCCTACTAGATTGATCTTTATTGCAATGGGAGAAGTGCTTAGCTTTGGGTTCAATCTTGCGGTGTCCTTTCCCAGTGACAGCAAGGGCAGCAAGGCACATATTGTATTATTTCCATCGAGGATAAAAAGATGGGGTTTATATTATATTGCATGAGTTTATCCCTCTACATCATGTCATCTTTCTTAATGTGTTACTCTGTTCTGATGAACTTAATACTCTAGATGCAGGCAGGAGTCGGTTGATGTGTGGAGTAATAGTAGTAGATGCAGAATCATTTCGATCTACTTATCGCGGACGTGATGCCTAACATGATCATTCCTAGATAATCTCATAACTATGCACTTTTCTATCAATTGCTCGACAGTAATTTGTTCACCCACCGTAATACTTATGCTATCTTGAGAGAAGCCACTAGTGAAACCTATGGCCCCCGGGTCTATCTTTTATCATATAAGTTTTCCATCTACTTTTATTTGCATCTTTTACTTTCCAATCTATATCATAAAAATACTAAAATATTTATCTTATCATATTATCTCTATCAGATCTCACTTTTGCAAGTTACCTTGAAGGGATTGACAACCCCTTTATTGCGTCGGTTGCGAGGTTCTTGTTTTTTTGTGTAGGTGCGTGGGACTTTTGAGGAGCCTCCTACTAGATTGATACCTTGGTTATCAAAAACTGAGGGAAATACTTATGCTACTTTGCTGCATCACCTTTTTCTCTTCAAGGAACCAACGCAGTGCTCAAGAGGTAGCAAGAAGGATTTCTGGCACCGTTTGCGGGGAGGTCTTCGCGCAAGTCAAGACATACCAAATACCCATCACAAACTCATCTCCCTCGCATTACATTATTTGCCATTTGCCTCTCGTTATTCTCTCCCCCACTTCACCCTTGCCATTTTATTCGCCCTCTCTTTCCCAATCTCCTCTCTCTTTCGCTTGTTTTTTGTGTGCTCGTCGCTATGGCTAGTTCTCTATCTACTCATTTGTCTCCCGAGTTTGAAGTTCTTCACTTCAAGCAAAGGCAAGGAGAAAACTTGAAAGATGCTTGGTTTAGGATGATGGAATCTTATCGTAACTGCACTTTAGAGGTGAATTTTAAAATTATTCTTCGCAATTTTTATGTTGGACTAAATATGTCCCATAGACAACTCTTGGATTGCATTGCCAAAGGAAATTTTATCGAGATTGATCCCAGTATTGTGCATGAAGTCATAGAGGGAATAGTGGGAACACTACCTCAAAAAGGGGGATCACATCATACCCTGGAGGAGACACAAGTTTTTGAAAAAAATTGCAAAGTAACAAAATTTTTACAAAAGTCCCTTGAACCTCTTAAGAGTGTTAGCGGAAATCCTCACCGCATGAATATGTTGATTACCCTTTGTAATAAGCGGTTGGATTCTTTAGATCTAAAAATTTCCGAGTATGAGGGGAAACGTAAAGAACCTCCCAGATTCGAACAAGACTCCTCTAAAAAATTAAAAACTAAAGATGGTACTACTTAGATATATTTTCGCTTTTATGCCTAGCTAGGGGCGTTAAACGACAGCGCTAGTTGGGAGGCAGCCCAATTTTATTATTGTTTCTTACTTTTTGCTTATGTTTAGTAATAAATATTTCATCTAGCTTCTGTTTAGATGTAATTTCATGTTTTAATTAGTGTTTGTGCCAAGTAGAACCTATAGGATAACCTATGGTGATAGTTAATTTGATTCTGCTGAAAAAAGAAACTTTTACGCGCACGAAAATAATTTTAGTAAATCACAGAAACGTGATTTTGCGTTGATTCTTTTTGAGTAGATCAATAGCTAAATTTCCCAGGACTTTCTATTTTGGTAGGATTTTTTAGAGTTCCAGAAGCATTCGAAAGTTACAGATTGCTACAGACTTTTCTGTTTTTGACAGATTCTGTTTTTCGTGTGTTGTTTGCTTATTTTGATGCATCTATGGCTAGTATCGGGGGGTATGAACCATAGAGAAGTTGGAATACAGTAGGTTTAACACCAATTTAAATAAAGAATGAGTTCATTACAGTACCTTATGTGGTGGTTTTTCTTTCTTGCACTAACAGAGCTTATGAGATTTCCTGTTGAGTTTTGTGTTGTGAAGTTTTCAAGTTTTGGGTAAAGATTTGATGGACTATGGAATAAGGAGTGGCAAAATACTAAGCTTGGGGATGCCCATGGTACCCCAAGATATTCAATGATACCCAAAAGCCTAAGCTTGGGGATGCCCCGGAAGACATCCCCTCTTTCGTTTTCGTCTATCGGTAACTTTACTTGGAGCTATATTTTTATTCGCCACATGATATGTGTTTTGCTTGGAGCGTCTTGTATGATAAGAGTCTTTGATTTTTAGATCACCACAATCATCCTTGCTGTACACACCTTTTGTGAGAAATCCACATGATTTGGAATTTATTAGAATACTCTATGTGCTTCACTTATATCTTTTGAGCTAGATAGTTTTGCTCTAGTGCTTCACTTATACCTTTTAGAGCACTGCGGTGGTTTAATTTTATAGAAATTGTTAATCTCTCATGCTTCACTTATATTATTTTGAGAGTCTTTTAGAACAGCATGATATTTGCTATGGTTATAAAATTTGTCCTAGAATGATGGGCATCCAAGTTGGGTATAATAAAAACTATCATAGGAAGTGAATTGGATGCTATGATCAATTTGATACTTCATAATTGTTTTGAGATATAGAGGTGGTGATATTAGAGTCATGCTAGTTGGGTAATTGTGAATTTAAAGAATACTTGTGTTGAAGTTAGCAAGTCTCGTAGCATGCACGTATGGTAATCGTTGTGTAACAAATTTGAAACATGAGGTGTTCTTAGATTGTTATCCTTATGAGTGGCGGTCGGGGACGAGCGATGGTCTTTTCCTACCAATCTATCCCCCTAGGAGCAAGTGCGTAGTGCTTGGTTTTTGATGACTTGTAGATTTTTGCAATAAGTATATGAGTTCTTTATGACTAATGTTGAGTCCATGGATTATACGCACTCTTACCTTTCCTTCATTGCTAGCCTCTTCGGTACCGTGCATTGCCCTTTCTCACCTTGAGAGTTGGTGCAAACTTCGCCGGTGCATCCAAACCCCGTGATACGATATGCTCTTTCACACATAAACCTCCTTATATCTTCCTCAAAACAGCCACCATACCTACCTATTATGGCATTTCCATAGCCATTCCGAGATATATTGCCATGCAACTTTCCACCGTTCCGTTCATCATGTGTAACGCCCCGGATACAACTTTCCATATTCGTAACTCCAACTCTTGCCTTTTCCGGAGATGTGATATGTTATTTCCTTCGTGGTTGGGTTTTGTCTTCTGTTTTGCATTTTGTTCGTGCCATGCATCTCATCTCATCGCATCATGTGCATTGCATCCGCATGTTTTTCATAAAACTCGTTACCGTTCGTAGTTGCCCTTTCTCTCTTTGCCTCCGTTGTCATTTTGTCAGACCCTTGTCCTCGTTGACCTCTCTTGACCCCTCTCGCGCGAGTCCGAAACTCCCTCGAACCCGACCCGGACAGTCATCACCGTTGGGTTCGGATCATCCCCAAATATCTATAAATCATCTCCGTTTTCTTATTTGGACCTCCCTACCTATTTATTTCTCGATCGTCCGATTGCGATCGGAGGGAGGAGGGAACCCCTACCCAAAATTAACCTATTATATAATCAGCCTAACCCTAGTCCAATCCATCCATCCCGTCTCCGCCGCCAGCCCGACCAACTCCCTCCTTCCTCGGGATCCTCCCAGATCCCGTTCGCTCCAACCAGCGCAGCCAAGCCTCCACCTTCTCCTCCAAATTCCCACGCCGCCGTCACCCTCTCCATTTCCCTCGGGATCACCAGCAAGCCAACCACTAGCGCTCACCTCCAGATCCACAAATCCATCCACCCCGCACGCCTGTAGTTCTGTTGCCCGAGACCCCGCGCAGGAGTGCTCGGCTTCGTCTCCTCCGCCCGCTGGCCCCAGCCTCCTCCTGTGTGCCTCCATCTCGCACAGCCACGCCGGAGCAAGCCAGCAAGCAGGCCCCCGTTGTACCGCTGCCTTCCTTCTCCTTCGCACGAGCTCCCTCCCGTCTCTCAGATCTTCCTCACCTCCGCAGGAGCTCGTCAACCGCGCCCCTGCTTCGCCTCGAAGAGCTATAGCTTCGTCCCGCTCCTCTGCTTTGACAACCAGGCGCCGAGGCCACGCGCCCCTCCCCTCGCGCAACTCCTTGCCACCGGCCTATCCCTCCGCCGTGGCCTCCCCTCCGTCGTCTTCTCGCTCGAGAACACTGCCCCGAACCCATTCTGACGACGAGCCGCGCCTAAGGATCGCCAAGTCCGGCTACCTCCCCGTCGTCCTCTTCCTCCCCTGCTTCACGGGCAGCACCTTCCCTCGTCGCTTCCGCTCGTCCCCGACCCCGATCGACTCCAGCAACACCCCCACGGTGAAGCCCCGATCCTCCCCATCTCTCTCTGGTCTCGTTGTTCGCATAGCCATCGTCCGCGCGTCAATGGTTTCGGCCGTCATGGTCGTGACCTCGAGCTCGTGCTCGCGCACCTCGCTGCACACCACTTCCGTCTACACCAACGCGACGCCCGCGTCTCCCTGTTTCTTGCACCACATCACTCACGCGCACACCCCCAGGTCCTCGCCCGCGCTTCCTGCCTTGCCTCGCCTTGCGTGTGGTTTCTTCCCTGCTTTGCCGCGCCATGCCATGGCCCCGAGCCGAGAAACGCTCGAGCTCGAGCGCCTCTGCACCCCTCCTCGTGGCTGAGCCTCGCAGTAGCCTATCCCGCACACCCGCCGTTGCCTCCTGGACCCCGCCGTTTCGCCGTTGCCCGCCGGTGCAGGTCGGTGCCTTCTCTGTTGCAGAGGAGAAGAAACCACATCCGTCGTGGGGGCTAGTTCAAAAAGAGCCGTGCCCAATCCCTGCAACAACAGTAGCAGCAGCGCAGTGGATCGGTCAATGGAGTTCTACCGGGGAGACCCGGGTTCGAATCCCCTTGGGAACCTATTTAGAACCGCAATTTTTGCCTCTGGCCTTGCTCGTGTTCCCTGTCGTTTAATTTTCTCTTGCATAATGACAGAAAATTGCCATCATTTTGAATTGTGCATAGCTAAATATCCATGCAACCAAATAGATCATCTCATATATGTAAAGTGCTTAGAATTTTATCTAGTTTCACAATATCCAACTTTCATCCATGTTAAAATATTTAAAATTGTTGTTTGCATTAATTTGCATAAATGACAGGTTAAAATGATTTATTTCATAACTAAATAACCGTAGCTCCATTTTAAATAAACTTTATATGTAAATGGGGTGGAAAAATGCCTAGTTTAACATGGTTCACTTTATTTTCCTGTTTAACAACTATAAAATATGGTTTAGGGAAGAACAGTAGCTAATTCATAAATTGCATATGAGGATTTTCCGGAAATGTTGTTTGTTGTTCCGGCCTCATTTAAACTTGCCTAAATAGTTAGTTTACTTTTGTTACACCCCTTGCCATGTTTAACAACATTTAACATTGTTGTGTACCTAAACGAGAGCGAACTAAATAACTCGGATGTGGTGTTTCGCCAATATGCAACTCATTGCATATTGAGCTCCACTTAACTTGTAGTATTGTTTGTTGCACTTCGCCATGCCATGCCTCATTAAACCGGACATGCATCATACTTGTTTGTGCATCATGCCATGTTTATGCTTGTGTGTTTACCATTTTGTTTGTTTGTTTCCGGTGTTGCTTCTTAGTTCCGGTAATGTTGCGATTGTGAGGATTCTTCCGACTACTCCCGTTCGTCTTCTTCATGGACTCGTTCTTCTTCCTTGCGGGATTTCAGGCAAGATGACCGCTACCCTGGATCTCACTACTATCATTACTATGCTACTTGCTTCGTTCTATCGCTTTGCTGCGCTTCCTATAACTTGTTCTTCAAGCCTCACCAAATTGCCATGAACCTCTAACCTTTGACACCCTTTCTAGCAAACCGTTGCTTGGCTATATTACCGCTTTTGCTCAGCCCCTCTTATAGCGTTGCTAGTTGCAGGTGAAGTTGAATATTGCTCCATGGTGGACAGGATTTTGGTTGGGATATCACAATATCTCTTATATTATTAATGCATCTATATATTTGGTAAAGGGTGGAAGGCTCGGCCTTATGCCTGGTGTTTTGTTCCACTCTTGCCGCCCTAGTTTCCGTCATACCGGTGTTATGTTCCCGGATTTTGCGTTCCTAACGCAGTCGGGTGATTTATGGGACCCCCTTGACAGTTCGCTTTGAATAAGACTCCTCCAGCTAGGCCCAACATTGGTTTTTACCATTTGCCTCACCTATTACCTTTTTCCCTTGGGAGTCGCGCATCCCAAGGGTCATCTTTATTTTAGCCCCCCTGGGCCAATGCTTGTCTAAGTGTTGGTCCAAACTAGAGCCACTTGCAGCGCCACCTCGGGGAAACTTGAGGGCTGGTTCTAGTTGTACGTACTGCTCATCCGGTCGTGGCCTGAGACGAGATACACGCGGCTACTATCAGGATGTCGGCACGCCGGGAGGTCTTGCTGGTCTTGTTTTATTACTGTCGAAATGTCTTGTAGCCGGGATTCCGAGACTGATCGGGTCTTCCCGGGGAGAAGGAATATCCTTCGTTGATCGCGAGAGCTTATCATGGGCTAAGTTGGGACACCCCTGCAGGGTATTATCTTTCAAAAACCATGCCCGCGGTTATGTGGCAGATGGGAATTTGTTGATGTCCGGTTGTAGATAACTTGACACCAGATCCGAATTAAAATGCATCAACCGTGTGTGTGGCCGTGATGGTCTCTTCTCGGCGGAGTCCGGGAAGTGAACACGGTTTCTGGGTTATGTCTGACGTAAGTAGGAGCTCAGGATCACTTCTTGATCATTACTAGATGACGACCGTTCCTTTGTCTCTCTTCTCGCTCTCATTTCCGTATGTTAGCCACTGTCGGTGTTAAAACCGGCGGATCTTGGGTAGGGGGTCCCGAACTGTGCGTCTAGGCGGATGGTAACAGGAGACAAGGGACACGATGTTTTACCCAGGTTCGGGCCCTCTTGATGGAGGTAAAACCCTACGTCCTGCTTACTTAATATTGATGATATGGGTAGTACAAGAGTGGATCTACCACGAGATCAAGGAGGCTAAACCCTAAAGCTAGCCTATGGTATGATTGTTGTAATGTATGTTGTCCTACGGACTAAAACCCTCCGGTTTATATAGACACCGGAGAGGGCTAGGGTTACACAGAGTCGGTTACAATGGTAGGAGATCTACATATCCATATTGCCAAGCTTGCCTTCCACGCCAAGGAAAGTCCCATCCGGACACGGGACGGAGTCTTCAATCTTGTATCTTCGTAGTCTTGGAGTCCGGCGGACGATGATAGTCTGGCTGTCCGGACACCCCCTAGTCCAGGACTCCCTCAGTAGCCCCTGAACCAGGCTTCAATGACGATAAGTCCGGCGCGCATAATGTTCGGCATTGCAAGGCGGGTTCCTCCCTTGAATAATCCAGAGAAGATCATGAACACCAGGATAGTGTCCGGCTCTGCAAAATAAATTCCTCATTCCACCGTAGAGAGAATAGCGCACATGAATCCAATCTGCTGACGTATTTAGCGGCATGACATCACACTGCTACCAGGCCTTTACTTGAATCATTTTTTATTATACCACCTCAGCACGTTTAGCGAAGCGGTTTCCTTGGCACGTCTTGTCGAAGTAGAGATCGTGCTCCCCTTATCCCGGGATTCTCATCAATACGAGCGTGGGTAACCCAACCATGCCCGTCGCCACGCCTCCTCTATTGAAGGTGAATCCTGAAGGGTCATGGAGACGGCTCTTGGTATTTTCCCCCTTTATAAGGGGACCAAGGCTCGTTTCTTTTTCTCAATCTTCCATCGAATCCTCTCCTTGCTCCAAGTTCCAACACCCAGAGCCCCAGATTCGAGCGCTTCGGATCTTCAACAATGTCCGGCTCCGACCTTCAGGGCCGGTGGATGCCCTCCTCCATCACGGAGGAGGACGTGTTAAAGCTGCGTGAGGCCAAGTACCTGTCCTACGAGATTTCGCACAGGTTGCCTGCCCGAGGGCAGGCCGTACCCTCTCCCGAGCCCGGTGAGTACGTCGTCTTCGTACCCCACCTCCGTCGGGGTTTAGGCTTCTCGAAGGACCCCTTCGTGAGAGGGCTCATGTTCTACTACGGGCTGGATTTTCACAACTTGGCTTCGGAGTCCATCCTCCATATTTCCGCATTCATTATTGTCTGTGAAGCCTTCCTCCGCGTCACCCCCCACTTCGGTCTATGGCTGAAGACCTTCAATGTGGAGCCGAAGATGATCGGGGGGCGTCAAGCGGAGTGCGGCGGGGCGGCCATAAGCAGAAGGGCCGATGCCCCGTGGCCCGAGGGCTCCTTCCAAGAGGAGCTCGGTTTATGGCAGCAGGAGTGGTTCTATGTCACCGCTCCAAAGGGCAGCAAGCAAAAGCCGCCGCCTTCATTCCGCCCGGGACCTCCATGCCGATTGATGTCGTGGGTCAACCAAGGGCTCAATTGGGGGCCGTCCGAAGACGTGCCCTTATTGCAGGGCCGGATTCGAGACCTCCAAGCGAGGGAGATCAATCTGGTGGTGGTGATGCAGGTCATGCTAATCAGGCGTCTTCTGCCCTGCAAACGCCGTCCTCTCCGGTTATGGGAATTCAATCCAGAGGGGCCACGAATTCTCCAACACTTCATGGGTATGACGCCCGTGGAGATGTACAAGTTGTTCTTCGGACCGCAGGTGGCGTGTCCGGAATTGACCGAGGACGCAGGCCTAAGCTGCAATCGCCCGGATACACAGGTAAGTAGCTCAGAGTCCGGACGTTCTGTTCGTTGTTCTGAAATTCGCCTTCTAACCCATTATTCTTCATTATGTCACATCCTAGTTAGCCATGCATTAGAGTGTTGCATCATGTTTACTCTTTCATCAGAAACCTGAAATGGGGATGACAGAACCCCCAGTCCCCTCTGAATCCAATTAGGGTTTACTAAAAACTTTTTCAATGAACCTGAAATGCCCTTCTAAAATGCCCATCATTTTTGTCTTGGTTCAGAACCTCTGCCAAAAGTGGTGCACATTTTCCTAGGCCATCCTAGGGTTTTTGAATTAAA
The DNA here is from genome assembly GCF_002162155.2 of Triticum dicoccoides. NCBI lineage: Eukaryota > Viridiplantae > Streptophyta > Magnoliopsida > Poales > Poaceae > Triticum > Triticum dicoccoides. The sequence continues at coordinate 477,379,155 of NC_041393.1, read as the reverse complement.
TCATAAATATTTGAATTTGGGCATTTAAAATTATATAAAATATTTAAATGCTCAAATATCTCCAAACTAAAATGTTTCATGTTGGAAATAATCCAACTATGGACCAGGAGTAGTTTGGTGATTTTAGGAGTTGCCTAAGTATTTTATTTAATTCAACAAAGTTGCAGAAGTATTAAGAAACAGAAAACAGAAAGAAATGGAAAAAACTTACCTGGCGCCCAGCACCAGGCCCACCTGCCGGCCCAGCCCAGCGCCGCTCCAGCGAGCTGCTTGCCGGCCAGGCAGGCAGGCAGGTGCCCGACGGCGACCGCAGCGCGCGCCACGCACCTGCTCGCCGCCTCACCGCTCCCCTCGCCCGGTGACGTCGTGGACCGGCCTCCCTCGCTCCCCCGAACCCCCCAGACACCCCCTCTCCTCTCCATCTCCTCCCCCTCGCGCTCCCCCGCCATGGCCGACGCCACCATCGCCGTGCCTTCGTCGTAGCCGTGCTCCCCGCCGCCCGTGCGTCCTCTCATCGTGTCCAGGAGCTCCGCCGCTGTCCACTCCATCGAGCTAGCCGAGCCCCGAGCGCTCGCAACGCCCGAGTCCACCGCAACGACCTCGCCCGAACCGCCGTCACCGGAGATCCCCTTCAACGCCGTCGTCGCTCCGGTCCATCTTCGGCCACACCAAGGGCTTCGTTGCACTCACTGTGAGCTTAGTCATCTTCCCCTTCCTTCCGTTCTTGCTCCCGAGCCGTGTAGCAACCTCCTGGAGCTCAACCGCACCCACCGCCGTGGAGCTCGTTGCCGACGTGCTCCCGGTCACCCTCCGACCACTCCACGGTGTCCATCATGCTCATAGTGTCACTTAGCACCTAGCTAGCCACTCCCCGAGCCTCACCGACCCCTCTAGCGTCAAGTTCGTCTTCGGCCGAACCCCGGTGGCCGCCAAAGTCGTCGTCGGCGCCAACTCCGGCCACCCCGACCCCAACGGATTCCACCAAGAGCTGCGGCTCGTCCTCAGCTCCACTCCGGTGGTCTCCGCAAACCATTTGGTGGCCGAAACGGCCAAAACCACTTCCGCCGCCGCGTCGGGCTCGCCGGCGGCTAAACGCCGGTGCAGCCGACCCGGGTTTGACCACGGGTGGGCCCTGGTTGACTCCCCTGAGTCAATGACAGGTGGGGCCCAGCCCTGTTAATTAAACAGGTTTAGTTTTAATTAAACTTTAATTAATTTAATCACCCTGACATGCGGGACCCACTGTCAGGTTTGACCCAGACGTGTTCTGTTGACCTGCAGACGTCACACTGACGTCAGGCTGACGCAATAATTGATTTTCTGGAATTATTCTAATATAGGAAATTCCAGAATATAATTTAAACTTCAAAAATTCATAACTTTTATTCTGTAACTCCAAATCAGACAAATTATATATGAAAAATGATCAGAAAAATCCAATCTATCCATCTGTACTATGTTCATGCATGATTAAACAAGTTAACTTGATGTTTAATGCAGAACAAGGAAAAACACTTTAAAGGGCCATGTTTGAGTTTGAAATTTGAATCTTTGATTCAAATTGGTTCAAACCCTTCTGGTCTTAGCTGCATTAGCCCAACACACTCATATTGCTATGTTTCATGCATACATCATATTGTTGCACATTGTTTGGTGATGGTTGTGTATCGGTGTTCTTTGCGGCAGGATCTGCCTCCAAGGAGTATCGTGATTACCCTAACGAAGAACCGTATCGGTGCATCGAACCATCAGGCAAGCAACCAACCATTTGATCATATCAATACAATCCCATGTTCTCGCTCCTGCTCTCTTTTACTGCATTAAGACAACGCGTTTCAAACTGCTGTGTGCTACGGTAGTTGAACCCGCTGTCAGGACCCCGACTCAATGCCACATCGATCTAGCATGTAACACCTCATATCACTTTGCGGCCTCACGCACGGTATCCCCACGGGTGTCACCTTACCTTTGCCCGGGATCGTTTGCGCCTTTTGGCACACGTATATGATGGTGTCGCTAGCATCCATATGATAAAGAGCCTGGGCTGACATGGCTAGTCGTAAACCCAAAGTGGCACTAACTTACAGGGACAGGCATCCATGACCCAGCATCGAACGTGTCGGTCATCAGCGAGTGAATCCAGGCTGTAGCACTGGGCTAACAGGACTCCGGTGAACCGGGCTGTAGCGGGCTAGCAGGACTCCGGTATTCATCACGTGACATTTCCCCGAAGGGACAGACACAGGATCGAGGAAGGACACATGCCGGCCAACCTAAGTGTTCCGGAGCAGTAGCAAGCTACCAGGGCTCAGTGGAAGCACTAGGAGACATTTCCCGGTAAGAGAGTCTACTAAGGATAAACAACTAGGTAGTCAGATCCCACACATAGCAATACACATTACACGTACGCATAACATGCAAGTATGTGCTGTACAACATGGCATCACAGCATAACTCAACAACTCAAATAGATAAAGGCTCAGAAGAGCCATCATAGCATTATTACAACAGGGGTCACATGACCCAACAGTCAGAGCAATCAAGCAACAAACGGAAGCATTACATGTCTGAGTACAAACATCTGTAAATGAAAAAGGCTGAAAGCCTGACTATCTACAATGTCCGATCAAGATCGTAGCTGAGGTACAAGCTACTAGTCGAAGTCCATGAGAACACTAGTAAGACCGAAGTCTCCGCTGCAAAAACATAAATGAAGCAACATGAGTACAAAGGTACTCAGCAAGACTTACATCAGATCCTATCATACATGCATTTGTATCAAGAGGGTAATGTGGGGTTTAGTTGCAGCAAGCCAGCTTTGACTCTGTGGCTATCCTGTTCTACGACTACCAGAAACTCTGGAGGTGAGACAACGTACACGAGTCCACTAATCACCATACAATACACTACTATGGATTCATCCCCGTCTCCCTACGAGAAGGCCATCCATAGCACTCACACTTGTCTTGAGCATTTTAGAGTATCCACTTCAAGTTGTCTATGTACCATGTAAGCATCCAAGAAGTCCATAACCGCGGACTCGGCTATTCGAATAGATCATGTTAACCCTGCAGGGGTGTACTTCTTCACACACGCTCTCGCCACTTACCGCCATGTACACATCATGTATCTCGGCAACCTTCAAGAGGAAGCCTGGCGAGGGTGTCGGCCACGACCTGACTAACCACACAAGACTCTAGCCCAGGTTTATCGCCTATTCGGGTTCCATCCGCAAGGAGATCCGGCCGGGGTGTCGCTCACGGCCCCAAACGATGTGAGCAGGGTTCCCAAGCCCACCATCCGGGTGCCACTTGGTACACCGTGCCACGTGTGCCTAGTCTGTCCCAAGCCCACCCTGCCGGGTGCCACTTGGTAGAAAAATAGCACTACCTACAAACACCAGAAACTAGTTGCGACTCCTGGACAGAGATCAGGTCGGTTAATAAGTCGAGAGGGGCACTTAAGCATTCCAATGTGTGGTAGTATCGAGTCATTGGACAACATACATAGAACTCAGTGCTTAAGGACGGTTCCAATGAGACAACCCACCATGTACTCCTACATGGCCTCTCACCGCTACCTTTACCAAATCGTGTTCACACACTTCACTCTCAGCATCAGAACATATTGTAACACTCCAATTCATTCCCAATGAACCAGACCTGACACAACTCTAAGCAATAGCAGGCATAGCATGGTAGGAACACAACATGGCTTAATCAACTCCTACACATGCTAGTGGGTTTCAACTATTTACTGTGGCAATGACAGGTCATGCAGAGGAATGGGTTCAACTACCGCAGCACAAAGTAGCAGATGAATCGTTGTTGTCCTAATGCAATAACTGAGAGCAGGAGCGAGAGAGTAGGGTTTTATCGGAATGAACAAGGGGGTTTGCTTGCCTGGTAGATCAGCAAGGAAGGCACTGCTTCATAGATAGGCACTCTGGAACAGACTCCGGAGCAGGACCTATCGAGAAGGAACAGTGTCGGCAATCAAAACACAATCATATGCAACAATATGATGTATGAACATGGCATGTAGAGGTGATGCTGTTTGAGCTAATGCAACTAGTAATCATTTGGTTTGAAGTCCATTTGAACCAAAGGTTCAAATGCATCTCCAAATTAAGCTCCTATATATGCCATAATGTGTTTTCTCATATTCAGCATGTATAAGTTGGTTTGTCATGCATGAAACTAGTACAGATGGAAAGATTGCATTTTTCTGATAATTTTTCATATATAAATTATTTTAATCTGAGCTACGGTTGAATTGTTATGAATTTTTGAAGTTTAAAACAATTTCTGGAATTTTCTGATTAAATTTAAATCCAGAAATCATATATTGCGTCAGCATTGAGTAAGCATGACGTCAGCAGTCAACTGCGGCTGATGGGGTCAAACCTGACGTGTGGGGCCCACACGTCAGTGACAGGGGGGTTAAACAGGGGTTAATTTAATCCTAATTAAAAGTTAGTGGCGCTGGGGCCCACTGTCAGTGTCAGGGTTAATTAACAGAGGTTGATTAAATTAAAACTAATACTAAACCCGAATTAGCAGGGACGGGCCCCACTTGTCATTGAGCCAGGGGAGGTCAAACCACTGGTCAACCGGGGCTAATACGCCGGCGTTTAGCCGCCGGCGGCAGCAAACGCGGCGGAGGGCGCGGGATTTCCACTCCGGCGCCCAATCGAGCAGCGGAAGGCACGCGCGGGAAGCTGGGGCTCGCGCGCACCCACTGGTGCCCTCCGTTTCACCGGAGATGGCCTAGATCGACGGCGGCGACCACTTGGGCGGCGGCCGGAGTTCGGGCGCGAGCGGGATCGGGCTGCGGGGCACGGGGAGGCCACCTGAGGGGCTC
>NC_041393.1:477312671-477374097 GCF_002162155.2 Triticum dicoccoides | reverse complement strand
AGGGCGCGGGATTTCCACTCCGGCGCCCAATCGAGCAGCGGAAGGCACGCGCGGGAAGCTGGGGCTCGCGCGCACCCACTGGTGCCCTCCGTTTCACCGGAGATGGCCTAGATCGACGGCGGCGACCACTTGGGCGGCGGCCGGAGTTCGGGCGCGAGCGGGATCGGGCTGCGGGGCACGGGGAGGCAGGGGAGAAGGGGGGGGTTCGACGGCGGGGCTCACAGCGAATCCAGCGGCGTCGTCGGCGAGCTCGGGGAAGGCTTGGGGCAGCCGGAGCGACGACGGCGATCTCGTCGGCCGGAGCTTGAAGACGACGGCGATTGTGATGAAGCGAAGCTCGTCCGGGTTGCTTTGCTCGGTGAGGAGGGAGAGGGGGTCGCGGCGGAGCTGGGAGGCGTGTCGGGGAGGTGCGGCAGTGGCCGAGGCCACGGTGGCTATGGACGGCGGCGATGGTGATTCTCGGGTGAGAGAGAGGGAGAAGGGGAAAAGCACGGGAGAGAGGGGGGTGAGGCCAGGGGATCGGGGCGGCACCGAGAAGAAGCAACGCGGCGTCGCGCTAGCAGGGCAGGCAGGCAGGCGAGCTGGTGGCGTGGCGCGGTGGCGCGTGCGCGCGCCGGGCACGCTCCCCTCCCTCTCTCAAGGACGAAGACGACAGAGGAGGAGGCGGGCTGGGCCGCCTGCTGGCTGGGCCGGCCTGCTGCTGCTGGGCTGCATAGGAGTTAGACGCCAGGTAGTCCAAGTAGGGTTTTTTTTCTGTTTTCTATTTTTTTCTGACATTTGTTTTGATTTAATAATAATACTAAATCAATTTATTTACTTATGCCAATTTTTGCAGGGGCTAACTATATTATTCCAGAGCTCCTTTATAAATGGCATAATTTTTGGACCATATTTCATATATATAACAATATATATCCAAAGCAAATAATTATCGGATTAATCCAAATGGCCAAAATTAAATATCCATGAGCTCCTAAAAATATTGGTTTGATTTTTATCTCTGTCCAATATTTTCAGAGGGCAACATGAGCATTTTCTTGGACCCTTTTGGAGAAATTTTTATTTGGGTCATTTTCAAAGATGATTCTGAGGGTTCCAGCAATCCTCATTTCAAATTTAAATGAAATTTTAAACATGATGCACAAATGACTAGCTAGTCTAGGTCATACCAGACTAGGGATGTGACAACTCGCCCCCACTTGGAAAAATCTCGTCCCGAGATTCAGGGGTCGACGGAAAGAAAGCGGGATACTCCAGTCGAAGACGATCTTCTCGCTCCCAAGTAGCCTCTCTCTCGGAATGATGAGACCACTGAACTTTGAGAAACTTGATGTTCTGACGTCGAGTGACACGCTCTGCTTGATCAAGAATGCGAACCGGGTACTCTCGGTATGTGAGGTTATCTTGGAGATCAAGCGTTTCGTGGTCCACTCCGCGGATGGGATCCGAGAAGCAACGCCTGAGTTGAGAGACGTGGAAGACATCATGAACTCGAGAAAGATATGGGGGTAGTTCCAACTGGTAGGCAACCTCTCCTCGTTTAGCGAGAATGCGAAAAGGACCATTGTAACGAGGAGCCAACTTGCCCTTGATACCGAAACGATGGTTACCCTTCAAAGGAGTAACCCGAAGGTAAACTTGGTCGCCAATTTCATAAGTCATATCCTTATGATGACGATCGTACTGGCTCTTCTGACGAGACTGGGCTGTTTTCAAATTCTCACGAATGATGCGAACTTGCTCTTCTGCCTCCTGGATCATGTCCGGTCCAAAGAATTGTCTTTCACCGGTTTCTGACCAGTTCAAAGGTGTTCGACATCTTCGTCCATAGAGAACTTCAAAAGGAGCTTTCTTGAGGCTGGATTGATAGCTATTGTTATAAGCAAACTCAGCAAAAGGAAGACATTTCTCCCAATCCATACCGAATGAGATAACGCAAGCTCTAAGCATGTCCTCGAGAATTTGATTGACCCGTTCCACCTGACCACTCGACTGAGGGTGGAAAGCGGTACTGAAGGAAAGATGGGTTCCCATGGCAGTTTGGAAACTCTCCCAGAAATGAGAAGTGAAAAGACTGCCACGGTCTGAATTGATCTCTAGGGGAACACCATGAAGTGACACTATTCGAGAAATGTATAAGTCAGCAAGCTGACTAGCAGTGATACTCTCTCGAACAGGAAGGAAGTGAGCCACTTTGGAAAGACGATCAACGACTACGAAGATAGCGTTATTCCCTCTCTTGGTCCTGGGAAAGCCGGTGATGAAGTCCATACCAACTTTATCCCATTTCCATTCAGGAATAGCTAAAGGCTGAAGGGTGCCAGCAGGCCTTTGATGCTCTGCCTTAACGCGACGACAAACGTCACATTTAGCAATGAACTCAGCGATTTCTCTCTTCATCCTAGTCCACCAGAACCTCTGGCGTAGGTCCTGATACATCTTAGTACCACCGGGATGAATCGTGAGAGGAGATTCATGCGCCTCCTTAAGAATCAGTTGTCGAAGATGTTGATTCTTGGGAACCACCAAGCGATTCTCAAAGAAAACGACACCACGATTATCCATAGAGAAACATCCACCAACTCCCTTCTTAATGTTTCTCTTAATGCGGATAACACCCCTATCAAACTTCTGGTCAGAGATGATCTGATCCTCAAGGGTAGGTTTCGCCACTAAGGTAGAGAGGAATCCGTGAGGAGCGATGTGAAGGTTAAGCTTACAGAATTCCTCATGGAGAAGTGGTTGGCCTTGCTGCAACATGAGATTGTTGCAATAGGATTTACGGCTTAGCGCATCAGCCATGACATTGGCTTTGCCTGGGGTGTAGGTAATCCCTAGATCATAATCCGTGATTAACTCCAACCAACGTCTTTGCCTAAGGTTCAGGTCCGGTTGGGTGAAGATATACTTGAGACTCTGGTGATCGGTGTAGATCTCGCAACGTTTACCAAGAAGGTAATATCGCCAGGTCTTGAGTGCATAGACTACGGCTGCAAGCTCTAGATCATGTGTAGGATAATTATCCTCATGTGGATGCAACTGTCGAGATGCATAGGCAATCACATGACGATCCTGCATAAGAATGCAACCTAGTCCCTGTCGTGAGGCGTCGCAGTAGATAATAAAGTCTTTAGTGAAATCCGGTGGCACAAGTATGGGAGCAAAAGTCAGGCATCTTTTCAGTTCCTGAAAACTGTGTTCACACTGTGGGGACCACTCAAACTTTTTATCTTTCTTGAGAAGTTCCGTGAGGGGTTTGGCTACTTTGGAGAAGTTTTCAACAAAGCGGCGACAATAGCTGGCTAGACCAAGGAAACTCCTAACTTGTTTGACTGTTTCAGGTGGAGTCCAATCAAGAACGGCTTTAACTCTCTCGGGGTTGACAGCAATGCCCTTACCCGAGATTATGTGGCCTAGGTAGGTCACTTCTGGCAACCAAAATTCACACTTGGAGAACTTGGCATAAAGGCGGTGCTCTCTGAGTTTTTCTAACACAAGTCTAAGATGTTCGGCATGCTCTTCCTCGTTCTTCGAGTAAATAAGAATATCATCGAGGTAAACCACGACGAACTTATCTAAGTACTCCATGAAGATCGAGTTCATCAAGCGGGAGAAAGTGGCTGGGGCGTTGGTTAGGCCAAAGGACATGACGGTGTACTCGTACTGGCCATAACGAGTAACAAAAGCTGTCTTGGGAATGTCCCCATTTCTGATTTTGATTTGGTGGTATCCTAACCTCAAATCCATCTTGGAGAAGACTGAGGATCCAGCGAGCTGATCATACAGGTCGTTGATCCTGGGGAGCGGATACTTGTTCTTTATCGTGACCAAATTAACGGGACGATAATCTACGACCATCCGGTCTGTACTGTCTTTCTTCTTAACAAAGAGGACGGGGCAAGCCCAAGGAGAAGAACTAGGACGGATGAAACCTTTTTGCAAGGACTCATCAAGTTGTTTCTTAAGCTCGGCTAGTTCTAAGGGTGCCATCTTGTAAGGTCTCCTAGAGATTGGAGCTGTTCCTGGGATAAGATCTATGACGAACTCTACATCTCTGTCGGGTGGAACACCTGGCAATTCCTCTGGAAAGACATCCGGAAAGTCACGGACTACCGGGATATCTTCAAGGTCTGGAAGAGGGCTGGCATTAAGGGAATAGAGCTGACGCTTTGCAACTCTAGTGGAGACAGTGACTATCTTGCCAGATGGATGTGTAAGCTGAACAGATCTGGTGTAACAATCAATCTTGGCATGATGAGCTGTCATCCAGTCCATACCCAAGATGATGTTAATATCTGAGGACTTGAGGGCTACAAGTGATGCAAGGAATACAAGTATATCAACAAGGATTTCATTACCATGGCTTACACTAGAGGTTTGCCATTTGGATCCAGGAGTTTGGATGACTAGCGGAGTTGACATATCACAAAATGACAGATTGTGCAAGTTAGCATAGCTTTCCGAAATGAAGGAGTGAGATGCTCCAGTATCGAATAGAACTGATGCTGGGTGACAATTGACAAGGAGTGTACCAAGAACGACATTCGGATCATCATGAGCGTCTTTAGCTGAGACGTGATGCACACGTCCACGTTCAGTGGGGGCTGACTTGACACTGATCATCTTGCGTGATGGCTTAACATAGCCAACAGTCTTCTCGGGCTGGGGTGGAGCATAACTAGCCTGAGAGCAGTCACGTGCATAGTGTCCTGGCTTCCCGCATGTGAAGCAAGTCCCTGAGGTTGGACGTGGACCCGCACTGACAAGCGGTCTACCAGTAGGCCTGGGTGGAACATATGACTGAGCTAGGGAAGACACCACATGGAATGGCCTCGGTGTATATCCGGAAGGAAGAGCAGAGTTTGGAACCCAAATCCGGTGCTTCTGAGAACTAGAGCCAGAGGAAGATCCCAAATCACGGGTGTGCTTACGAGACTCCTCGTAAGTGAGTTGAGCTATCTCTGCATTAATGGCCTTGTTCGCAAGGGCTTGGAATGTATCGCAATGATGCAGGTGGAGATCACGGCGCAACTTGGGGTTGAGACCCTTTCGGAACCTAGCCTGCTTCTTGGCGTCCGTGGACACTTCTTCTGTGGCATAACGGCGAGGTTCTCGAACTCTCTACTATAGGCATCAACAGCCATCTTACCCTGGGTGAAACTACAGAACTCTTCTCTCTTGCGATCAATGAGGGCCTGGGGAATGTGATGCTCGCGAAAAGCCTCAGTGAAATCCTTCCAGGTAGGAATCTGGCCAGCTGGAAGCAAAGCCTCATAGTTCTGCCACCAAAGACTAGCAGGACCTTCCAGGTGGTATGTGGCATAAGTGACCTTGTCATCTTCAGCTACGCTCGCGGAATGCAACTTATGAGTGATGCTACGGAGCCAGTCATCTGCATCGAGTGGCTCGATGGAATGATGAAAGGTAGGTGGGTGCAAGCGAATGAAATCATGAATGGTAGCAGACCCTTTGAACTGATGTGCGGTGTTCTCCTCGATACGTGCCAACAAAGGGTTAGACTCACGCTTGTTCCTCTCCATTCCTAACATGAACTCTGCCAACGAAGGCTGGTCGGGAGGATCCTCATCCCTACCATCTCCGTGGTTCTGGCTACGAGCAACGGAACTTCGCTTAGCTGATGACATCCTGAGAGACGAACCAAGGACGGAGTCAGCATCAACTATGGAATGTAGAATGTAGGACAAGGAATTAGTATCTCTCGAACTCCTAGGGAAAATTCCGGCAGCATAACGGCAGTAAAATGCTCAGAATGAGACATCCTACTAAAAATGGGGTGGTAACATACTCATCATCATCACTCTATGTTCTGAGATCATACTAAACAGGCTACACCGGAAATACTCGAAAACTGGGTATGACTCTGATCAACCAATCCTATGGGACTACGGAGTAGTAACACGTGATCCTGATAGACGGAAGAGATAGCCTAGTTCCTTAACCCCGTCGAAGAGATAGGATGACTCAGATCAGAAGGCCATGAGGTAAAGGAGTAAAAAGAGCCTTACGTTCCAACCCACAATCAATTCCCTTACATAACTAAAGATTTTCTATACTCAACTTCGACCGGTATGGCTTGGTAATCCTACAGGCAGTCAGGCTCTGATACCAGCGCTGTCAGGACCCCGACTCAATGCCACATCGATCTAGCATGTAACACCTCATATCACTTTGCGGCCTCACGCACGGTATCCCCACGGGTGTCGCCTTACCTTTGCCCGGGACCGTTTGCGCCTTTTGGCACACGTATATGATGGTGTCGCTAGCATCCATATGATAAAGAGCCCGGGCTGACATGGCTAGTCGTAAACCCAAAGTGGCACTAACTTACAGGGACAGGCATCCATGACCCAGCATCGAACGTGTCGGTCATCAGCGAGTGAATCCAGGCTGTAGCACTGGGCTAACAGGACTCCGGTGAACCGGGCTGTAGCGGGCTAGCAGGACTCCGGTATTCATCGCGTGACATTTCCCCGAAGGGACAAACACGGGATCGAGGAAGGACACATGCCAGCCAACCTAAGTGTTCCGGAGCAGTAGCAAGCTACCAGGGCTCAGTGGAAGCACTAGGAGACATTTCCCGGTAAGAGAGTCTACTAAGGATAAACAACTAGGTAGTCAGATCCCACACATAGCAATACACATTACACGTACGCATAACATGCAAGTATGTGCTGTACAACATGGCATCACAGCATAACTCAACAACTCAAATAGATAAAGGCTCAGAAGAGCCATCATAGCATTATTACAAACAGGGGTCACATGACCCAACAGTCAGAGCAATCAAGCAACAAACGGAAGCATTACATGTCTGAGTACAAACATCTATAAATGAAAAAGGCTGAAAGCCTGACTATCTACAACGTCCGATCAAGATCGTAGCTGAGGTACAAGCTACTAGTCGAAGTCCATGAGAACACTAGTAAGACCGAAGTCTCCGCTGCAAAAACATAAATGAAGCAACATGAGTACAAAGGTACTCAGCAAGACTTACATCAGATCCTATCATACATGCATTTGTATCAAGAGGGTAATGCGGGGTTTAGTTGCAGCAAGCCAGCTTTGACTCTGTGGCTATCCTGTTCTACGACTACCAGAAACTCTGGAGGTGAGACAACGTACACGAGTCCACTAATCACCATACAATACACTACTATGGATTCATCCCCGTCTCCCTACGAGAAGGCCATCCATAGCACTCACACTTGTCTTGAGCATTTTAGAGTATCCACTTCAAGTTTTCTATGTACCATGTAAGCATCCAAGAAGTCCATAACCGCGGACTCGTCTATTCGAATAGATCATGTTAACCATGCAGGGGTGTACTTCTTCACACACGCTCTCGCCACTTACCGCCATGTACACATCATGTATCTCGGCAACCTTCAAGCGGAAGCCTGGCGAGGGTGTCGGCCACGACCTGACTAACCACACAAGACTCTAGCCCGGGTTTATCGCCTATTCGGGTTCCATCCGCAAGGAGATCCGGCCGGGGTGTCGCTCACGGCCCCAAACGATGTGAGCAGGGTTCCCAAGCCCACCATCCGGGTGCCACTTGGTACACCGTGCCACGTGTGCCTAGTCTATCCCAAGCCCACCCTGCCGGGTGCCACTTGGTAGAAAAATAGCACTACCTACAAACACCAGAAACTAGTTGCGACTCCTGGACAGAGATCAGGTCGGTTAATAAGTCGAGAGGGGCACTTAAGCATTCCAATGTGTGGTAGTATCGAGTCATTGGACAACATACATAGAACTCAGTGCTTAAGGACGGTTCCAATGAGACAACCCACCATGTACACCTACATGGCCTCTCACCGCTACCTTTACCAAATCGTGTTCACACACTTCACTCTCAGCATCAGAACATATTGTAACACTCCAATTCATTCCCAATGAACCAGACCTGACACAACTCTAAGCAATAGCAGGCATAGCATGGTAGGAACACAACATGGCTCAATCAACTCCTACACATGCTAGTGGGTTTCAACTATCTACTGTGGCAACGACAGGTCATGCAGAGGAATGGGTTCAACTACCGCAGCACAAAGTAGCAGATGAATCGTTGTTGTCCTAATGCAATAACTGAGAGCAGGAGCGAGAGAGTAGGGTTTTATCGGAATGAACAAGGGGGTTTTCTTGCCTGGTAGATCAGGAAGGAAGGCACTGCTTCATAGATAGGCACTCTGGAACAGACTCCGGAGCAGGACCTATCGAGAAGGAACAGTGTCGGCAATCAAAACACAATCATATGCAACAATATGATGTATGAACATGGCATGTAGAGGTGATGCTGTTTGAGCTAATGCAACTAGTAATCATTTGGTTTGAAGTCCATTTGAACTAAAGGTTCAAATGCATCTCCAAATTAAGCTCCTATATATGCCATAATGTGTTTTCTCATATTCAGCATGTATAAGTTGGTTTTTCATGCATGAAACTAGTACAGATGGAAAGATTGCATTTTTCTGATAATTTTTCATATATAAATTATTTTAATCTGAGCTACGGTTGAATTGTTATGAATTTTTGAAGTTTAAAACAATTTCTGGAATTTTCTGATTAAATTTAAATCCAGAAATCATATATTGCGTCAGCATTGAGTAAGCATGACGTCAGCAGTCAACTGCGGCTGATGGGGTCAAACCTGACGTGTGGGGCCCACACGTCAGTGACAGGGGGGTTAAACAGGGGTTAATTTAATCCTAATTAAAAGTTAGTGGCGCTGGGGCCCACTGTCAGTGTCAGGGTTAATTAACAGAGGTTGATTAAATGAAAACTAATCCTAAACCCGAATTAGCAGGGACGGGCCCCACTTGTCATTGAACCAGGGGAGGTCAAACCCCTGGTCAACCGGGGCTAATACGCCGGCGTTTAGCCGCCGGCGGCAGCAAACGCGGCGGAGGGCGCGGGATTTCCACTCCGGCGCCCAATCGAGCAGCGGAAGGCACGCGCGGGAAGCTGGGGCTCGCGCGCACCCAACCCACTGGTGCCCTCCGTTTCACCGGAGATGGCCTAGATCGACGGCGGCGACCACTTGGGCGGCGGCCGGAGTTCGGGCGCGAGCGGGATCGGGCTGCGGGGCACGGGGAGGCAGGGAAGAAGGGGGGGTTCGACGGCGGGGCTCACAGCGAATCCAGCGGCATCGTCGGCGAGCTCGGGGAAGGCTTGGGGCAGCCGGAGCGACGACGGCGATCTCGTCGGCCGGAGCTTGAAGATGACGGCGATTGCGATGAAGCGAAGCTCGTCCGGGTTGCTTTGCTTGGTGAGGAGGGAGAGGGGGTCGCGGCGGAGCTGGGAGGCATGTCGGGGAGGTGCGGCAGTGGCCGAGGCCACGGTGGCTATGGACGGCGGCGACGGTGATTCTCGGGTGAGAGAGAGGGAGAAGGGGAAAAGCACGCGAGAGAGGGGGGTGAGGCCAGGGGATCGGGGCGGCACCGAGAAGAAGCAACGCGGCGTCGCGCTGGCAGGGCAGGCAGGCAGGCGAGCTGGTGGCGTGGCGCGGTGGCGCGTGCGCGCGCCGGGCATGCTCCCCTCCCTCTGTCGAGGACGAAGACGACAGAGGAGGAGGCGGGCTGGGCCGCCTGCTGGCTGGGCCGGCCTGCTGCTGCTGGGCTGCATAGGAGTTAGACGCCAGGTAGTCCAAGTAGGGTTTATTTCTGTTTTCTATTTTTTTTCTGACATTTGTTTTGATTTAATAATAATACTAAATCAATTTATTTACTTATGCCAATTTTTGCAGGGGCTAACTATATTATTCCAGAGCTCCTTTATAAATGGCATAATTTTTTGACCATATTTCATATATATAACAATATATATCCAAAGGAAATAATTATCGGATTAATCCAAATGGCCAAAATTAAATATCCATGAGCTCCTAAAAATATTGGTTTGATTTTTATCTCTGTCCAATATTTTCAGAGGGCAACATGAGCATTTTCTTGGACCCTTTTGGAGAAATTTTTATTTCGGTCATTTTCAAAGATGATTCTGAGGGTTCCACCAATCCTCATTTCAAATTTAAATGAAATTTTAAACATGATGCACAAATGACTAGCTAGTCTAGGTGATACCAGACTAGGGATGTGACACCCACTTCCTGTGCATGACCTGTCATTGCCACAGTAACTAGATGAAACCCACTAGCATGTGTAGGAGTTGATTGAGCCATATGTATGTGTTGTTCCTACCTTGCTATGCCTGCTATGCTTAGAGTCGTGTCAGGTCTGGTTCATCTGGGTGATGGGATAGAGTGAAATGATTATGTCGGTAATAAGAGTGGTGTGGTGAACACGATTTGGTAAAGGTATCGATGAGAGGCCATGTAGGAGTACATGGTGGGTTGTTTCATTGAAGCCAACCTTAAGCACTGAGATCTGTATGTGTGATTTAAGAATCAGCTACTACCATGCATTGGGCCCTGAAATATGACCCCGCTCGACTTCTTATTCACCCTAGCTCTCTGTCCAGGAGTTGCAAGTAGTTTCTGGTGTTTGTAGCCTACTGGAGGCCGTGGACAGCGCTGACCGTAGGGGTGGGCTGTGATGCGGTAGGTACGTGGCCGGGTGTACCGAATACTCGTTAGGTATCTCGGGAACCCTGTTCACATCGTTCGGGGTCGTATGGGAAACCTCGGCCAGACTCCCTGCGGATGGAACCCGAATAGGCGATAAACCTGGACTAGAGGCTTAAGTGTTTAGGTAGGTCGTGGTCTACACCCACGTCGGCTTTCGCTTGAAGTCTGCCGAGCACATGTCGTGTGCAGACGCTAAGTGGTGGAAACATGTATGAAGAAGTACACCCCTGCAGGGTTATCATGATCTATTCGAATAGCCGCGTCCGCGGTAAAGGACTACTTGGTTGCCTATACAGTTCATAGACAAGTAAATGGAAACTACTAAAAGCCTCAAGATAAGTGTGAGTGCCGAGGATGGCTCTTCCGTAGGAAGACGGAGGTGGATCCTCGGTAGTGTATTGAATTGGTGAGTAGTGGACTCGTGTGCGCAAAACCATTTCGAGTTGGAGTCTCGTAGGTTAGCCTAGCCAAGAGTCAAAACTGGCTTGCTGCAACAACTCCACCAACCCTTCTTGATAATATGCATGTATGTAGGATCTGATGTAAGTCTTGCTGAGTACCTTTGTACTCATGTTGCTATAATTTACATTTTTACAGAAGACGCTGCAACCCCTTCTGATGTGTTCTACGTAGACGTTGACATCAACGAGTAGGCTAAGGCCCAGGTGGTGATCCTGAGCTTGTGAAGGACCTCGTAGTATAGCTAGGCTTTCCAAGCCTCTTTTATTTTACTAGTTGTCTGTACTCAGACAAGTTACTTCCGCTGCTGGTTTGTATGACTGTATGACTTGAATGCTGGGTCGTGTGGCCCGTACCGTTGTGTATGTTATGTATGGCTCTCTGAGCCTTAAATAAAGTACTTGTGTCATAGAGTCATGTTGTGATGCCTTGTTGTATTTGCACATATCGAGCATATTGTGTGTATGTTTGAAATGCTTGGTATGTGTGGGATCTGACTATCTAGTTGTTTGTCCTTAGTAGCCTTTCTTACCAGGAAATGTCTCCTAGTGTTACCTCTGAGCCATGGTAGCTTGCTAATGCTCGGGAACACTTAGGCTGGCCGGCATGTGTCCTTCTTCGTTCCTGTGTCTGTCCCTTCGGGGAAATGTCACGCATTGAGTACCGGAGTCCTGTTAGCCCGCTACAGCCTGGTTTACCGGAGTCCTGCTAGCCCAGTGCTACAGCCCGGACCCACTTGCTGATGACCGACACGTTCGTTGCTGGGTCATGGATGCCTGTCCCTGTAAGTCTGTGCCACTTTGGGTTTACGACTAGTCATGTCAGCCCGGGCTCTTTATCATATGGATGCTAGCGACACTATCATATACGTGAGCCAAAAGGCGCAAACGGTCCCGGGCAAAGGTAAGGCGACACCTGTGGGGTTACCGTGCGTGAGGCCGCAAAGTGATATGAGGTGTTACAAGCTAGATCGATGTGACATCGAGTTGGAGTCCTGACAACGTTGGCATCAGAGCCGGACTGCCTGTAGGTTCTCCAAGCCAAACCGGTCGATGTTGAGTCTAGAAATTCTTTAGTTATATGTAGGGGAATTGTTTGTGGGTTGGAACGTAAGGCTCTTTTTACTCCTTTATCTTATGACATTCTGATCTGAGTCAGTCTATTCTTCCACCGGGGGTTAAGGAATTAGGATCTATTCTCTCTATCAGGATCACGTGTTACTAATCAGTAGTACCTTATAGGTTTGATGGTTACAAGCCTAGTTCAGTTCTTCTACCACATTATGTTGTTAGGATGGATTCAGAACTTTGATATGATGATGTTGAGTGTGTATGAAATCCTTTGTCAAATGTCTCAAAATCCTTCTTGAGCATTTACAGCTGTTATGCTGCCGAAATTTTGCTAGAAATTCTAATACCTTTGCATTATGATTGTGCTTTCAGTGGCCACTCGCGACCTTAATCAAGTGGTTCGCCTGACTCGATGCCTCGATGTACCCGGCCATACTGCCATGTTGGTCAGGGTAATGACTGAGGCTGGATACCGTTGGTATCCTAAGTACATGGTCGAAGAGCAATTCCGAGACTTTAATCAAAGCCAGTATCTCTGCACTGTCAGGATATTTCCATCTTATCCTGGGTCCACCGAGCCCCTTCACTGCTCCTATGGACTCGGGGTTACTATTGAGATGGATGTGCAGGACGCCGCCTACTCTATGATGACCATCATGCGAGTCAGATCTGGTCTATTTCGGGACTCTGATTTCCGGTATATGCCAGGATCACTTCCGGGAGCACAAGGGTATCTCCAGGCTATCTATGCTAACCCCACCCAGGAGGATTCACGGACTCACACCACTGCTGAGATGCTCGAGGATAAGGACCGTGAAAATCGGGCCTTGAGGTTAGAGCTCTTCAATACCAGTGCTGACCACTGGGCCACATTGACTCGGTTTGCACCGGCGGTGCAAGCTGGATATTCGGATATGCGCGATCTCTATCCTGTGAGATCTGCTTTGCCAGACGTGATGGGTTGGCGTGATGTAGGAGGCATCACCCCACCTGGCGGTCCCCGCAGGCCACCGTCTATTGGTCCAAGACCTCATCCTAGCCCCTATGGTCCACAAGCTCCGCGAGATCGTCTGTTTCCGGATGATCATGTTGAGCTTCCAGGCTATGGAGGTGACTTCTACGAGGACTACTACGGTTCGGTCTGAGTTAGTGGTAGTATCACTAGTTCGTGTTAGCTGTGTCGTCTATCGTCCTGCGTGACTCGTGGGATATGGCCTAGTTTGTATCGCCTTCCAGAGGTGTAGAAAAATAATGTATAGGAGCTTGGAATGCCTCCGATGAGATGTAATCCTCTTTTCACCGTAATAGTACCTTGTTTGGTCTTGTGCTAAACCCTGTATGGTGTGTATGACGATGGAATAAAGAAGCAGTTTCTGTATCTACCATGTCATACGGATGATCATCTTGCATTCCGAGTTATTCCTTACATTCTGTATCCTATGTCGGAATTTTATCATCCTGACTAAATCATTGTCTTGTTTACCTAGGATGGTCAACACGCGCACTAACCCTGCTCCCCAAGAGCAGGCTGAAGGCAGTGAAGTCAGGAATGCAAATCTGCCTCATCCTCCTTCCCTAGCCGAGGTTATGATGGAAGCCGAAAGAAACAAGCGGGAGACCAACCGTTTGTTGGAGTGTATTGAACAGAACACGGCACACCATCAGAGGACTAACATGGTGTCACTCAGTGATTTCATCAAGTTACATCCACCCACGTTCCACCACTCCGTCGAGCCTCTCGACGCCGATAACTGGCTTCGCAGTATTTCTCACAAACTGCGTTCCGCGCTGGTAGCGGAGGCTGACAAGGTCACCTTTGCTGCATATCATCTTGAAGGCCCCGCCAGTCTATGGTGGGAAAATTATGGAGCTATGCGCTCAGCGGGCCATGTCACTACTTGGGCTGAATTCAGCGAGGCTTTCCGTGAACATCACATTCCGGAGGGTCTCATGGACCGTAAACGTGAGGAATTTTGCAGTTTCACTCAGGGCCGACTCTCTGTGGATGCTTACAGCAGGGAGTTCGGTAACCTCGCACGATATGCAACTGAGGAAGTTTCTACTGATGCCAAGAAGCAAGCAAGGTTCCGTAAGGGGCTTAGTCCTGAGCTTCGCCGCGACCTCCGTCTGCATGAGTGCACATCTTTTCAGAAACTTGTTAACAAGGCCATCAGTGCTGAAACTGGTCAGACTGATTATGACGCAACACGCAAGCATGGCCGTGACATGGGTTCCTCATCCGGTGCTGGTCCTCAGAAGCGCCGCGTGTGGGTGCCCAACACCGCCCTGCCACCCAGGTTCACACCGAGGCCATCTTTCCAGGCGCCTCGCCCCGTTCAACAGTCTGCACCAGTCAAGCCCTATGGGGGTCCAACCAACAATGCTCCTCCACGTACCAGTTCCGTGACTTGTTTCAAGTGTGGGGAATCTGGTCACTATATGCGTGAGTGTCCCCAGACCAACCCCAACCAATCTGCTAAAGCTGTTGGCCGTGGCAAGCCGACAGGGAAAGTGTTCCACGCCAAGCCGGCCACCGCTACACGTGGCCATGTCAACTGTATCTCTGCTGAAGAAGCTCAAGAGGATCCCAACGTCGTTCTCGGTACGCTCCTTGTTAATTGCCACCCGGCATCTGTTCTTTTCGATACAGGAGCCTCTCATTCATTTATATCCGAGAACTATGCTCGTTTGCATAACACCGCATTCTGTAACATGCCATCCACTATGGAAATTTCTACTCCCGGTTCTAGATGGCAGACCTCCAGGGTAAGTTATGGAAATGAAATCCAAGTCGACAGACTTGTTTTCCTTGCATCTTTGATAGCTCTCAAATTTTCAGATATTAATATCATTTTGGGTATGGACTGGATGTCAGCTCATCATGCCAAAATTGATTGCTTCTCTAGGACTGTTCAACTCACTCATCCTTCGGGGAAGATAGTCAATGTCTTGACCCGATTAGCCAAGCGACAATTATATTCTCTTAACGCCAGCCCTTTGCCAGACCTTGAGGACGTTCCGGTAGTCCGTGACTTCCCGGATGTCTTCCCAGAGGAATTGCCAGGTGTTCCACCTGACAGGGATGTTGAGTTCGTAATAGACCTCATTCCAGGAACCGTTCCGATTGCTAGAAGACCCTATAAGATGGCACCACTAGAACTAGCCGAGCTTAAGAAACAACTCAATGAGTCCTTGAAAAAGGGTTTCATCCGACCTAGTTCTTCTCCGTGGGCTTGCCCCGTCCTCTTCGTCAAGAAGAAGGATGGTACGGACCGGATGGTTGTAGATTACCGACCGGTCAATTTGGTCACAATCAAGAACAAATATCCGCTCCCTAGGATCAACGACCTGTATGATCAGCTCGCTGGATCCTCAGCCTTCTCCAAGATGGATTTGAGGTTGGGCTACCATCAAATCAAAATCAGAAACGGGGACATTCCTAAAACAGCCTTTGTTACTCGTTATGGCCAATACGGGTACACCGTCATGTCCTTCGGTTTAACCAACGCTCCAGCCACCTTTTCTCGGTTAATGAACTCAATCTTCATGGAGTATTTGGATAAATTCGTCATAGTTTATCTCGATGATATACTCATCTACTCCAAGAACGAGGAAGAACATGCCGAACATCTAAGGCTAGTGTTGAAGAAACTTCGAGAGCACCGCCTTTATGCCAAGTTTTCCAAATGTGAATTTTGGTTGTCAGAAGTGACCTATCTAGGTCATGTAATATCTGGTAAAGGTATTGCTGTTAACCCTGAGCGAGTTCAAACCGTCCTTAATTGGACTCCACCTGAATCGGTCAAGCAAGTTCGGAGTTTCCTTGGCCTAGCGAGCTATTGTCGTCGCTTTGTCGAGAACTTCTCCAAAGTTTCTAAACCTCTAACTGAACTCCTTAAGAAGGATAAAAAGTTTGAATGGACTCCACAATGTGAGCACAGCTTTCAGGAACTGAAAGACGCCTGACTTCTGCTCCCGTTCTGGTACCGCCAGACTTCTCTAAGGACTTTGTTATCTACTGCGACGCCTCGCGACAAGGACTAGGCTGTATTCTTATGCAAGATCGACATGTAATTGCTTACGCCTCACGGCAATTGCACCCACATGAGGAGAATTATCCTACTCATGATCTAGAGCTTGCAGCTGTAGTCTATGCACTTAAAACCTGGCGACATTACCTCCTCGGTAATCGTTGCGAAATATTCACTGATCACCAAAGTCTAAAGTACATCTTCACCCAACCGGATTTGAATCTCAGGCAAAGACGTTGGGTCGAGTTGATCATAGATTTCGACTTAGGAATAACTTACACCCCAGGGAAAGCCAACGTCATGGCTGATGCACTAAGTCGTAAATCTTATTGTAACAACCTGATGTTACAACAAAGTCAACCGTTTCTCCATGAGGAATTTCGGAAGCTTAACCTTCACATTGTTCCTCAAGGATTTCTTTCCACCTTGGTGGTGAAACCTACTCTTACGGATCAAATCATCGCTGCCTAGAAGCGAGATAAGGGAATAGCTAAGATCAAGGAGAACATTGCTAGCGGAGGTGCTAGTTGTTTCTCCACAAATGATCATGGTGTTGTGTACTTCGAGAACCGTTTAGTGGTTCCCAAGAACCAGCATCTACGACAGTTGATCCTTAAGGAGGCTCATGAATCTCCTCTCACCATTCATCCGGGTAGTACCAAGATGTATCAGGACCTACGCTAGAGGTTCTGGTGGACTAGGATGAAGAGAGAAATTGCTCAGTATATTACTAATTGCGACGTCTGTCGTCGTGTAAAAGCAGAGCATCAACGGCCTGCTGGCACCCTTCAACCCTTAGCTATTCCTGAATGGAAATGGGATAAAATTGGTATGGATTTCATTACCGGTTTTCCCAGGACCAAGAGAGGGAATAATGCTATTTTCGTCGTTGTCGATCGTCTTTCCAAAGTAGCCCATTTCCTACCTGTTCGTGAGAGTATAACTGCTAGTCAGCTGGCAGACTTATACATCTCCCGAATAGTGTCTCTCCATGGTGTTCCTTTGGAAATTAACTCGGATCGAGGAAGTATTTTCACCTCTCAATTTTGGGAAAGTTTCCAAAATGCTATGGGAACCCGTCTCTCCTTTAGCACCGCTTTCCACCCTCAGTCGAGTGGTCAAGTGGAACGCGTCAACCAGATTCTAGAAGACATGCTTCGAGCCTCTGTTATCTCATTCGGAATGGATTGGGAGAAGTGCCTTCCATTTGCCGAATTCGCTTACAACAACAGCTATCAATCTAGCTTGGGTAAAGCCCCTTTTGAAGTTCTCTATGGACGACGGTGTCGAACACCCCTTAACTGGTCAGAGACCGGGGAAAGACAATTCTTTGGCCCGGATATGATTTAGGAAGCAGCAGAACAAGTTCGCATCGTTCGTGAAAAGTTGAAAACAACCCAATCTCGTCAAAAGAGTCAATATGACCGAAAACATAAGGCTATGACTTTCGAGGTTGACGAGAAGGCTTATCTTCGGGTTACCCCTCTGAAGGGAACCCATCGTTTCGGTATCAAAGGCAAATTGGCTCCTCGTTACATTGGACCTTTTCGCATTCTCGCCAAACGAGGAGAAGTTGCCTACCAGTTGGAACTACCTCCGCACCTCTCCAGAGTCCACGATGTCTTCCACATTTCTCAACTCAGGCGTTGCTTCTCGGATCCTATCCGTGGAGTGGACCACGAAACGCTTGATCTCCAAGATAATCTTACATATCAAGAGTACCCCATTCGTATCCTCGATCAGGCCGAGCGTACCACTCGACGTCATAATATCAAGTTTCTCAAAGTACAATGGTCGCACCATTCTGAGGATGAAGCAACTTGGGAAAGGGAGGATCGTCTTCGACTTGAGTATCCCGCCTTCTTTCCGGAGGAACCCAAATCTCGGGACGAGATTCTTTTGAGTGGGGGTGAGTTGTCACATCCTAGTTAGCCATGCATTAGAGTGTTGCATCATGTTTACTCTTTCATCAGAAACCTGAAATGGGTATGACAGAACCCCCAGTCCCCTCTAAATCCAATTAGGGTTTACTAAAAACTTTTTCAATGAACCTGAAATGCCCTTCTAAAATGCCCATCATTTTTGTCTTGGTTCAGAACCTCTGCCAAAAGTGGTGCACATTTTCCTAGGCCATCCTAGGGTTTTTGAATTAAATCATAAATATTTGAATTTGGGCATTTAAAATTATATAAAATATTTAAATGCTCAAATATCTCCAAACTAAAATGTTTCATGTTGGAAATAATCCAACTATGGACCAGGAGTAGTTTGGTGATTTTAGGAGTTGCCTAAGTATTTTATTTAATTCAACAAAGTTGCAGAAGTATTAAAAAACAGAAAACAGAAAGAAATGGAAAAAACTTACATGGCGCCCAGCACCCGGCCCACCTGCCGGCCCAGCCCAGCGCCGCTCCAGCGAGCTGCTTGCCGGCCAGGCAGGTAGGCAGGTGCCCGACGGCGACCGCAGCGCGCGCCACGCACCTGCTCGCCGCCTCGCCGCTCCCCTCGCCCGGTGACGTCGTGGACCGGCCTCCCTCGCTCCCCCGAACCCCCCAGACACCCCCTCTCCTCTCCAGCTCCTCCCCCTCGCGCTCCCCCGCCATGGCCGACGCCACCATCGCCGTGCCTTCGTCGTAGCCGTGCTCCCCGCCGCCCGTGCGTCCTCTCATCGTGTCCAGGAGCTCCGCCGCTGTCCACTCCATCGAGCTAGCCGAGCCCCGAGCGCTCGCAACGCCCGAGTCCACCGCAACGACCTCGCCCGAACCGCCGTCGCCGGAGATCCCCTTCAACGCCGTCATCGCTCCGGTCCATCTCCGGCCACACCAAGGGCTTCGTCGCACTCACTGTGAGCTTAGCCATCTTCCCCTTCCTTCCGTTCTTGCTCCCGAGCCGTGTAGCAACCTCTCGGAGCTCAACCGCACCCACCGCCATGGAGCTCGTCGCCGACGTGCTCCCGGTCACCCTCCGACCACTCCACGGTGTCCATCATGCTCACCGTGTCACTTAGCACCTAGCTAGCCACTCCCCGAGCCTCACTGACCCCTCTAGCGTCAAGTTCGTCTTCGGCCGAACCCCGGTGGCCGCCAAAGTCGTCGTCGGCGCCAACTCCGGCCACCCCGACCCCAACGGATTCCACCAAGAGCTGCGGCTCGTCCTCAGCTCCACTCCGGTGGTCTCCGTGAACCATTTGGTGGCCGAAACGGCCAAAACCACTTCCGCCGCCGCGTCGGGCTCGCCAGCGGCTAAACGCCGGTGCAGCCGACCCGGGTTTGACCACGGGTGGGCCCTGGTTGACTCCCTGAGTCAATGACAGGTGGGCCCAGCCCTGTTAATTAAACAAGTTTAGTTTTAATTAAACTTTAATTAATTTAATCATCCTGACATGCGAGACCCACTGTCAGGTTTGACCCGGACGTGTTCCGTTGACCTGCTGACGTCACACTGACGTCAGGCTGACGCAATAATTGATTTTCTGGAATTATTCTAATATAGGAAATTCCAGAATATAATTTAAACTTCAAAAATTCATAACTTTTATTTTGTAACTCCAAATCAGACAAATTATATATGAAAAATGATCAGAAAAATCCAATCTATCCATCTGTACTATTTTCATGCATGATTAAACAAGTTAACTTGATGTTTAATGCAGAACAAGGAAAAACACTTTAAAGGGCCATGTTTGAATTTGAAATTTGAATCTTTGATTCAAATTGGTTCAAACCATTCTGGTCTTAGCTGCATTAGCCCAACACACTCATATTGCTATGTTTCATGCATACATCATATTGTTGCACATTGTTTGGTGATGGTTGTGTATCGGTGTTCTTTGCGGCAGGATCTGCCTCCAAGGAGTATCGTGATTACCCTAACGAAGAACCGTATCAGTGCATCGAACCATCAGGCAAGCAACCAACCATTTGATCATATCGATACAATCCCATGTTCTCGCTCCTGCTCTCTTTTACTGCATTAAGACAACGCGTTTCAAACTGCTGTGTGCTACGGTAGTTGAACCCACTTCCTCTGCATGACCTGTCATTGCCACAGTAACTAGATGAAACCCACTAGCATGTGTAGGAGTTGATTGAGCCATATGTATGTGTTGTTCCTACCTTGCTATGCCTGCTATGCTTAGAGTTGTGTCAGGTCTGGTTCATCTGGGTGATGGGCTAGAGTGAAATGATTATGTCGGTAATGAGAGTGGTGTGGTGAACACGATTTGGTAAAGGTATCGATGAGAGGCCATGTAGGAGTACATGGTGGGTTGTTTCATTGAAGCCGACCTTAAGCACTGAGATCTGTATGTGTGATTTAAGAATCAGCTACTACCATGCATTGGGCCCTGAAATATGACCCCGCTCGACTTCTTATTCACCCTAGCTCTCTGTCCAGGAGTTGCAAGTAGTTTCTGGTGTTTGTAGCCTACTGGAGGCCGTGGACAGCGCTGACCGTAGGGGTGGGCTGTGATGCGGTAGGTACGTGGCCGGGTGTACCGAATACCCGTTAGGTATCTCGGGAACCCTGTTCACATCGTTCGGGGCCGTATGGGAAACCTCGGCCGGACTCCCTGCGGATGGAACCCGAATAGGCGATAAACCTGGACTAGAGGCTTAAGTGTTTAGGTAGGTCGTGGTCTACACCCACGTCGGCTTTCGCTTGAAGTCTGCTGAGCACATGTCGTGTGCAGACGCTAAGTGGTGGAAACATGTATGAAGAAGTACACCCCTGCAGGGTTATCATGATCTATTCGAATAGCCGCGTCCGCGGTAAAGGACTACTTGGTTGCCTATACAGTTCATAGACAAGTAAATGGAAACTACTAAAAGCCTCAAGATAAGTGTGAGTGCCGAGGATGGCTCTTCCGTAGGAATACGGAGGTGGATCCTCGGTAGTGTATTGAATTGGTGAGTAGTGGACTCGTGTGCGCAAAACCATTTCGAGTTGGAGTCTCGTAGGTTAGCCTAGCCAAGAGTCAAAGCTGGCTTGCTGCAACAACTCCACCAACCCTTCTTGATAATATGCATGTATGTAGGATCTGATGTAAGTCTTGCTGAGTACCTTTGTACTCATGTTGCTATAATTTACATTTTTACAGAAGACGCTGCAACCCCTTCTGATGGGTTCTACGTAGACGTTGACATCAATGAGTAGGCTAAGGCCCAGGTGGTGATCCTGAGCTTGTGAAGGACCTCGTAGTATAGCTAGGATTTCCAAGCCTCTTTTATTTTACTAGTTGTCTGTACTCAGACAAGTTACTTCCGCTGCTGGTTTGTATGACTGTATGACTTGAATGCTGGGTCGTGTGACCCGTACCGTTGTGTATGTTATGTATGGCTCTCTGAGCCTTAAATAAAGTACTTGTGTCATAGAGTCATGTTGTGATGCCTTGTTGTATTTGCACATATCGAGCATATTGTGTGTATGTTTGAAATGCTTGGTATGTGTGGGATCTGACTATCTAGTTGTTTGTACTTAGTAGCCTTTCTTACCGGGAAATGTCTCCTAGTGTTACCTCTGAGCCATGGTAGCTTGCTACTGCTCGGGAACACTTAGGCTGGCCGGCATGTGTCCTTCTTCGTTCATGTGTCTGTCCCTTCGGGGAAATGTCACGCATTGAGTACCGGAGTCCTGTTAGCCCACTACAGCCCGGTTTACCGGAGTCCTGCTAGCCCAGTGCTACAGCCCGGACCCACTTGCTGATGACCGACACGTTCGTTGTTGGGTCATGGATGCCTGTCCCTGTAAGTCTGTGCCACTTTGGGTTTACGACTAGTCATGTCAGCCCGGGCTCTTTATCATATGGATGCTAGCGACACTATCATATACGTGAGCCAAAAGGCGCAAACGGTCCCGGGCAAAGGTAAGGCGACACCCGTGGGGTTACCGTGCGTGAGGCCGCAAAGTGATATGAGGTGTTACAAGCTAGATCGATGTGATATCGAGTCAGGGTCCTGACACATTAGGAGTGGGTAGCGCGATCGAAGCTGATAAGGTGTCCGGCCCCCCTCCCAGAGACCGCACCGGAGCCCGTGCTGGTCAGAATGTTGGAGGTCGCGCCTGCAAAAGGGGCGATGGGAAAAATAGAAGAGCTATTACTTCGCCCAAGGGGGCGTCTGAAGAGGGGGGGATCGAAAATCCCTCCTTCCAGGGGGAGAAGAGGACCGCCTCCGAAGATCCGGAGGCCAAAGCCCCTAAATGGGGGAAGAAATCTTCACCGGGGGGTCCTGCATCCGGGGAGAACCCAGACGTACAATTGTCTCCAAAGGATCAGCCCTCCAGCGAGCCGTGAGTAGAAAAAAGGAGGTTCCTTAATGAGAAAATACCCCTATTTGTGCTTCTGTGGATGACCGAAATTTTTACCTTGCAGTTCGGATCTGCAGCCTTCTCAGATGAGTTCGTCTTCAGGGGATCTTCTTCCGGAGATGATGGAGAGCGAAACGCCTCCATCTCCTGTGCCGTCGGATAGGGAAGGCAAGCCTGAAGTATCGTCACGGAGGGTATCCCAGAGTCCGGAGGGGCCGGAGAGTTCGGCGCCCACTAGTGTCCGGCCGGGGGAGCTGAAGAATCTGCTTGAGAGGGCGTCCAGCTCAGAAGATCACCGTGCTTTGATGAGTATGGTGATCGGAAGGATTTCGTCCGCCGAAAGCGGATTGCATAATGCTGCCAGGAGTTTACTGGAGGGATTTGAGGTACGCTTGAATGACGCACCTTTTTGACAGTTTTGCACATAGAAGTGCGCCCTGTATAGATAGTAGCCCCTGAGACTCGGTAGGTTGTTGAAAGCGACAGCGTGCCAAGGATCAAAATCTCAAGTAATGAATGTCGTCGTTCCTATGCAGGTGGCGGATAGTCCAAGGGCTAGCCGGACTAGTGGAGTTGCCGAGTTAATGCAGCAACTTGACGTGGCAGATGCGGACATCGCGCTTGTCAACCGGCGACTTGACGAGTCGCAAGGTAAATGAATTCTCCAGTCACTTATTGAAGGGAGTCAAAGCCCGCCTCTGATAATGTATTTGCTGTGATACAGACGGTGCTGCTGCTGTGGAGAGCCTTCGGGCCGAACTTGCTCAAGCCAAGGAGCAAGCCCGAAGAAGTGATGCGGCTGCCTCGAGGGCAGCCGAGGAGTTGAAAGCCGAAAAGGCTGCACACTGCCTAAGCAGGGAAAGGATGGCCGAATTGGCCGTGAAATTAAAAGATGCTGCCGACCGCAACGAGGCTCTTGAAAAGGAGCACTTATCGGAGCGGGAAAACCTGAGGAAGGCCACCGCCGAGGCCAAGGATGCCCGTTCTGCAATGCGGGCTATGAAGGAGGAGCTGCGCCAGGCGGGAGATATTGTGGCTGGCAAGCCTTTTCTGCTGCGTCGCCGGTTTACGGATCAAAAGTATGCTCAACTTGGCCAGCTGTGGGGTCCGGAGGATCCATATATGGACTTAGCGGCAAGTGCAGCTGATGCCGTTGAGCACTTCCGGAGCCAGAAGGATCACAAGACGGAAGAGCTATTTTGGTCTCAATTCCATAGTCCGGATCGTTCACTTCCGTTGACTGATCGGTTGGCCGAATGGGCTGAGCTGAATAGACTGTACGGACTTGCCATGACTGATATCGTGGCTCATGTCTGGCCAGAGAGGCCCAAGACGACGAGCTATTTCGGCTTATTGCAACAATTTCTTGGAGCGGTGCCGCATATCAAGGAGATGAAGCGGTCGGCCTGCATAGAAGGCGCGCGGATGGCCCTTGCCCGTGTGAAGGCACATTGGACAGAGATGGATGCCACCGCTATTGCCGCCCAGGGTTCGGACGAAAGCCGGTTACCCGCCGAGCACTATTTTGGAGAAGTTATGCGTGGCGCTCGTGTAATAGAGTCGCAGTGCTCAAAAAATGTTACGTTCAAATGAACGTTTTTATCTTGTAAGACAATGATTATAATGTAGCTGCTTTTTATACTTGTGCGTCCCAAGTAGTAAAATATCTCCTATGCGGCCGTTTATGTATACATTTGTATAACCTGAAAGATTGCAGTCTTCGGCTTCAGCCCCCATGCACAAGGTGCGGGGGTGTTCGCAAAAATAGCGCGTTTTAACACTTAATCCGACGTCTCGGTCCTGTTAAGGAGGTGGTAGCGTAGCAAACGAGGCAATCCAGACTATGATGCTTTATCACTTTCGCTTAGCCAGTGGAGTTCGAGGGTGGGGCTACGATATAGCCCCTTGGGGCACCGCGCTTCTCCGAATTCGGGGCGCGTGTGTGCCTGACCGGGAAACGGTCCTTCGTCAAAGCGGGGAATTCTAAACATTCCGGTACTCGATCGAGTGGTTGACCAGTCTCTCGCTGTATCATGACAGTCAGTTTTTGGCTTTCTCTACTGAGGTGCTTGCCCAGCCGAACTGGGGCACAATCGCAGTAGTTCTCCTGGTGCCGCGTTAGCCGATGATACGGAACGTAAGGCAGCAAAACACAGGAGCCGGGCAAACCCAACATTTGACCAAAGACATGATTCGGAGCTGATGCATATAATGCCTAACTCGAGACGCCGAACACTCCCTAAGGTGTTCGGTCTTTATAATAATGGGCAGAACAATGCCCTAAGCCCCTAGTGTCCAGGTACGGGCATGGTCCTCTGACGCGGCCGATGCCAAAACGCCAGGCTCCGCTTTGGTTATAAGAAGAAACCAAGGGAGAATAATCAACAAGAGACAGTAAAAAAGGTTTACGCAGGGCCTTAATCTAAAATGAATCCTCGCGACGTGTCCCTACTGCACGTCTGCGCCTGTGTCTCCGTTGTGCCGTTATCCTGGACGGGTGTTCACGTTGTTCATCTGTAAAAAGAGAGGAACTTAGTTTGAAAGGAACTTGTGCGAAAAATATTTACGAAGGAAGAAATATAAGTAAGTAAAGCGGAGTCTGTATGAGCTCGTTGTTGCTTTGGCGCGCAACCCCTTGTGAAGGGGTGTGCGGCTAGGGAGCCCCTAGCTTATTTATGTCGGACTCGTCTAACCGTGTCCGGGGTCTTTAACTGACCCTCGCACTGAAATGATTCCACGTGGACCGGGCATCTTAAGTGTAAGAGACGCGTAATGTGGTATGGCGTTGAAGCGGACAAAAGCTTCTCGTCCCAAGAGTGCTTGATAGCTACTTTTAAATGGGACGATATGAAAGATTAGTTTTTCGCGTCGAAAGTTGTTCGGCCAACCGAACATAACTTCTAGTAATAGGGAGCTTGCGCACTTGGCGTAAGGGCCTGGCGTCACTCCTTTAAAGGAAGTGCGGCTGTGTCAAATTTTAGTAAGGTCTATCCCCAACTTGCGGATTGTATTTGAATATAGCAGGTTTAAGTCACTGCCTCCGTCCATCAGGACTTGTTTAAATTGTAGTCCGTCGATTATGGGATCCAATATCAGGGCAGTCCATCCTGCATTCCGAACGCTTCTGGAATAATCCAGGTGGTCGAAAGTGATTGGTTCTGATGTCCAATCTCTATGTTCCGCTGGGTTGGACCGTGCGAGACCCATTTTAACGGGTGCCGCACTGTTTTTCCGTATTATCACATGAAGTGAATTTACTGTTTTGACCTTTTGTGGGAAATTCTTTTGTTTTCCGGTGCTCTGCTGGTGGGGTTTGTCATCTTTGCTTGATGCGTCGAGCCCCTTATGTTTGGCGTTTAGTCGGCCGGACTGTTTGAAAACCCAACAGTCTCGATGGGTGTGGTTTGCAGGCCTTCCGGGGGTACTGTGGATTTGACATATCCGACCCAAAATCTTGTTTAAGTTGGATAGCTCATCGCTATCATCCTGAAGAGGCGGTGTTTTGTTGTTTGGCCGCGAGCTTTTGAATCCGGCGTTGACTGTCGTGCTCTTTGGGCTTTTCTCTTTATTCCGGCGCTGCTCTTTTCTACGCCGTGATTTTCCGTTTCCATCTCTGATCTCGAATGTACTTGGGTCGCTGGTGCTGTATCTTGCTAGCCAGCTATCTTCTCCCGCACAGAAGCGGGTCATGAGGCTTGTTAGCGTGGACATTGTCCTCGGCTTTTCTTGGCTGAGGTATCTGGCAAGCCATTCGTCTCGGACGTTGTGTTTAAAAGCTGCTAAGCCTTCGGCGTCCGGACAGTCGACTATTTGGTTCTTTTTGGTGAGGAACCTGTTCCAGAATTTGCGCGCTGACTCTCCGGGCTGTTGAGTTATATGACTTAGATCATCTGCATCCGGAGGGCGGACATAAGTCCCTTGAAAATTTGCTCTAAACGCGTCCTCGAGCTCTTCCCAACTTCCAACAGTGTTTTCTGGGAGGCTTTTGAGCCAATGACGGGCTGGCCCTTTGAGCTTGAGGGGTAGGTATTTTATGGCGTGGAGATCATCTCCTCTGGCCATGTGTATGTGTAGTATATAATCTTCTATCCAGACTCCAGGGTCTGTTGTTCCGTCGTAGGCCTCTATGTTTATGGGTTTAAACCCTGCTGGGAATTCGTGGTCGAGCACCTTGTTGGTGAAACATAGTGGGTGTGCGGCGCCCCTGTATTTGGGTGCACCGATGTCTTCGGACACTTGGCGTGTTGTATTGCCTCCTGGGGCCCTCTTCTTTGGCCCGTAAATGGACCTGGCTGGGCCATCTGTCCTTTCAGGGTCGTTAGTCGGTTTATATGCGGCGCCGCTTTCAGATTTTGGCCTATCATCTGGCCGTCTATCCGGCCAGGCGGCTTCTTTGTTTTTTGACAGTGGGGGCTCTATGGCCTCCTCATCAAATTCTGGCAGTAGTTTGCGCTTCGGGTAGCTCTTTGATTGACGGCCATTGCCGTATTTGTCTGCGGTTTTGAGCACTTTGCTCCACCTCATCTTGAGTGTATCTTCCACTGTTTTGAGCTTCCGTTTTTCCTTCTTCAAGCTTCTTGCGGTGTTGACGAGTCTTTTCCGAAGGTTTTTATTCTCCGGCGGTGTGTCCGGCGTGAGATCATCCGAACTGTTGTTTTCGCCGGGCCTGGACTTATTATCTGACTCATCTTGTTCGGACGGTTGCTTATCTGCATGTTCGTCGTCCACTTGTGTGCCCTGCTGTATTGCAGGGTCATTAGGAGCGCCGTTGTTGTCGAGGCGGGACTTAGGGAGGCGTCTGCGCCGCCGTTTTGGTTGTTTGTCGGCGGGGTTATCTTCTGCCGCGGCCCGTTGGTCCTCTTTATCGCTTCCTTTTGGGGTATCCACCATGTATACGTCGTATGACGAGGTGGTCCTCCCATGCCCTATAGGCGCTGGTTCTTGTTCATCTCCGGCATCATCGTCCATACCGTCGATGTCTTCGGAGTCATAGTCTAGCATGTCGGTTAGATCGTCGACAGTGGCTACAAAGTGGGTGGTGGGTGGGCTCTGAATTTCTTCGTCGTCCGTATCCCAACCATCCTGGCCATAGTACGGCCAGGACTCTCCCGATAGCGAGAGATGCTTTAGCGAATTCAGGATGTCGCCAAAGGGCAAGTATTGGAAGATGTCCGTGGCAGTGAATTCCATAACCGGCGCCCAATCCGATTCGATTGGTAGGGGCATGGGAGGTCCAGAGTCCGGCAAGGAGTCCGGCACCTCGGAATCACGAGTTTCGCGAGGGACAAGGTTGGTGTTCGGATCCATCGCCGTGGAAGTTGAAGCCCCCAAGGTGGTGTCCATCCACCGGTCCTCGATCTGGGCGATCGGCTCCGGACTAAGGGCCGAAGCGGATTCGTGTGCGGCCACCAAGGCACTGTTCGGCGGCAGAGCTAGATCATGCCCATCGCAATAGTGCGGCGCGCTTGGCTTTGGCTCGAGCCCGTCGAAGATCAAGTCTCCGCGGATGTCGTCTGTGAAGTTTAGGCTTCCGAATCTGACCTGATGGCCAGGGGCGTAGCTTTCGATCTGCTCCAGATGGCCAAGTGAATTAGCCCGTAGTGCGAAGCCGCCGAATACGAAGACCTGTCCGAGGAGAAAAGTCTCACCCTGGACAGCATTGTTGATTGAAGATGCCATCGAGCCTATCGGTGACGACACAAAGGAACTCTCAATGAAAGCACCAATGTCGGTGTCAAAACCGGCGGATCTCGGGTAGGGGGTCCCGAACTGTGCGTCTAGGCGGATGGTAACAGGAGACAAGGGACACGATGTTTTACCCAGGTTCGGGCCCTCTTGATGGAGGTAAAACCCTACGTCCTACTTGATTAATATTGATGATATGGGTAGTACAAGAGTGGATCTACCACGAGATCAAGGAGGCTAAACCCTAAAGCTAGCCTATGGTATGATTGTTGTAATGTATGTTGTCCTACGGACTAAAACCCTCCGGTTTATATAGACACCGGAGAGGGCTAGGGTTACACAGAGTCGGTTACAATGGTAGGAGATCTACATATCCGTATTGCCAAGCTTGCCTTCCACGCCAAGGAAAGTCCCATACGGACACGGGACGGAGTCTTCAATCTTGTATCTTCGTAGTCTTGGAGTCCGGCGGACGATGATAGTCCGACTGTCCGGACACCCCCTAGTCCAGGACTCCCTCAGCCACCATATATGCTTAGCCGCTGCTGCAACCTCACCACTTTACCCCTTCCTTTCCCATTTAGCTTTGCTAGTCTTGATACCCATGGTAATGGGATTGCTGAGTCCTCGTGGCTCACAGATTACTACAACAACAGTTGCAGGTACAGGTTATGCGATGGTCTTGACGCGAGAGCGATGTTTGATTGTTTGGAGTTCTTCTTCTGCTTCTTCTTCGATCAGGGGATAGGTTCCAGGTCGGCAGCCTGGGCTAGCAGGGTGGATGTCGTTTGAATTCCTGTTTGTGTTTCATCCGTAGTTGGATGTTGATCTTGTGTATGATGTATTGTTGTATTCGTGTGGCATTGTAAGCCTCTTGTATGTATCCCCACTATTATGTAATGTTGATGTAATGATATCCACCTTGCAAAAGCGTCTTCAAGATGTGCTTCTATCCTTGGTGGGACATTCGAGTTCCTTTAGGATAGGGTCGCATCTTGGGCGTGACATCATGACACGCATCATCATTGTCATATTGCCTTCCATGATCATGTAGTTGACATCGTATTGTGGCAAAGCCACCTTCATAATTTTTCATACATGTCACTTTTGATTCATTGCCCATCCCGATACACCGCCGGAGGCATTCACATATAGTCATATCTTGTTCTAGTTTTGAGTTGTAACTCATGAGTTGTAAATAAATAGAAGTGTGATGATCATCATTATTAGAGCATTGTCCCTTAAAAAAGGAGAAAGGCCAAATAAAAAAGGAAAGGCCAAATAAAAAAAGAAAGGCCCAAAAAAGGGGGGCAATGCTACTATCTTTTTTGACACTTGTGCTTCAAAGTAGCACCATGTTCTTCATATAGAGAGTATCATTTGTTGTCACTTTCATATACTAGTGGGGATTTTTCATTATAGAACTTGGATTGTATATTCCAACGATGGGCTTCCTCAAAATGCCCTAGGTATTCGTGAGCAAGCAAGTTGGATGCACACCCAATGGTTCCTTTTGTTGAGCTTTCATACAACTATAGCTCTAGTTCATCCGTTGCATGGCAATCCCTACTCCTCATGCTGACATCAATTGATGGGCATCTCCATAGCCCGTTGATTAGCCTCATTAACATGATACCTTCTTCTTTCTTGTCTTCTCCACACAACCTCCATCATCATATTCTATTCCACCCATAGTGCTATATCCATGGCTCGCGCTCATGTATTGCGTGAAAGTTGAAAAAAGTTTGAGATTGCTAAAGTATGACACAATTGCTTGGCTTGTCATCGGGGGTGTGCAAGATGAGAGCATTCTTGTGTGACGAAAATGGAGCATGACCAAACTATATGATTTTGTAGGGATGAACTTTCTTTAGCCATGTTATTTTGAGAAGACATGATTGCTTTGTTAGTATGCTTGAAGTATTACTATTTCTTATGTCAATATGAAATTTTATTTTGAATCATTTGGACCTGAACATTCATGCCACAATAAAGAAAATTACATTAAGGATTATGCTAGGTAGCATTCCACATCAAAAATTCTGTTTTTATCATTTACCTACTCGAGGACGAGCAGGAATTAAGCTTCGGGATGCTTGATACGTCTCCAACGTATCTATAATTTTTTATTGTTCCATGCTATTATATTACCTTTTTTGGATGTTTATGGGCTTTACTTTACACTTCTATATAATTTTTGGGAATAACCTACTAACCGGAGACCCAACCCTGATTGCTGTTTTTTTTGCCTATTTCAGTGTTTCGAAGAAAAGGAATATCAAACGGAGTCAACACGGGATGAAACCTTCGGGAGCGATCTTTTTGGAACAAATGCCAACCTAGAGACTTGGAGTGGACGTCAAGCAACAAACGAGGCGGCCACGAGGGTGCCCGGTGCGCCCCCTGGGGGTGGGCGCGCCCCCAACCCTCGTGGGCCCCTCGTTGCTCCATCGACGTACTTCCTTCGCCTATATATACTCTCGTACCCTGAAAGCATCCAAGAGCACCACGAAAACATAATTCCACCACCGCAACCTTCTGTATCCGCGAGATCCCATCTTGGAGCCTTCGTCGGCGCTCTGCCAGAGGGGGAATCGGCCATGGAGGGCCTCTACATCATCTCCAAGGCCTCTCCGATGAGTTGTGAGTAGTTTACCATAGACCTTCAGGTCCATAGTTATTAGCTAGATGGCTTCTTCTCTCTCTTTGAATCTCAATACAAAGTTCTCCTCGATCTTCTTGGAGATCTATTCGATGTAACTCTTTTTGCGGTGTGTTTGTCGAGATTCGATGAATTGTGGGTTTATGATCAAGTTTGTCTATGAGAAATATTTGAATCTCCTCTGAATTCTTTTATGTGTGATTAAGTTATCTTCGCAAGTCACTTCGAAATATCAGTTTGGTTTGGCCTACTAGATTGATCTTTCTTGCAATGGGAGAAGTGCTTAGCTCCGGGTTCAACCTTGCGGTGTCCTTTCCCAGTGACACCAGGGGCAGCAAGGCACGTATTATATTGTTGCCATCGAGGATAAAAAGATGGGGTTTATTGTTGGGGAACGTAGCAGAAATTCAAAATTTTCCTATGTGTCACCAAGATGTATCTATGGAGAAACCAGCAACGAGGGGAAGGAGAGTGCATCTACATACCCTTGTAGATCGCTAAGCGGAAGCGTTCAAGAGAACGGGGTTGAAGGAGTCGTACTCGTCGTGATCCAAATCACCGGAGATCCTAGTGACGAACGGATGGCACCTCCGCGTTCAACACATGTACAGCCCGGTGACGTCTCCCACGCCTTGATCCAGCAAGGAGAGAGGGAGAGGTTGAGGAAGACTCCATCCAGCAACAGCACAATGGCGTGGTGGTGGTGGAGGAGCATGGCAATCCTGCA
This sequence comes from Triticum dicoccoides, assembly GCF_002162155.2. NCBI lineage: Eukaryota > Viridiplantae > Streptophyta > Magnoliopsida > Poales > Poaceae > Triticum > Triticum dicoccoides. Next base: position 477,342,554 of record NC_041393.1, on the reverse strand, counting down.
GGGCTTCGCCAAGCACCGCGGGAGAGAAGGAGTACTTGGGAGAGGGGAGGGCTGCGCCAGAACTTGTGGTGCGGCTGCCCTCCCACTCCCCACATATATATAGGGGCAAGGGAGAGGGGGGCCGGCCCCCTCAGATCCAATCTGAGGAGGGGGCGGTGGCCAAGGGGGGGAGGAGTGCCTCCCAAGTCAAGTGGAGGCCCTCCCCCTTAGGGTTTTCCCTCTCCCATGCGCATGGGCCTTGGGGGGGTGGTGCCTGTCGGTGTCAAAACCGGCAGATCTCGGGTAGGGGGTCCCGAACTGTGCGTCTAGGCGGATGGTAACAGGAGACGAGGGACACGATGTTTTACCCAGGTTCGTGCCCTCTCAATGGAGGTAAAACCCTACGTCCTGCTTGATTAATATTGATGATATGGGTAGTACAAGAGTGGATCTACCACGAGATCAAGGAGGCTAAACCCTAGAAGCTAGCCTATGGTATGATTGTTGTAATGTATGTTGTCCTACGGACTAAAGCCCTCCGGTTTATATAGACACCGGAGGAGGCTAGGGTTACACAGAGTCGGTTACAATGGTAGGAGATCTACATATCCGTATCGCCAAGCTTGCCTTCCACGCCAAGGGAAGTCCCATCCGGACACGGGACGGAGTCTTCAATCTTGTATCTTTGTAGTCTTGGAGTCCGGCGGATAATGATAGTCCGGCTGTCCGGACACCCCCTAGTCTAGGACTCCCTCAGTAGCCCATGAACCAGGCTTCAATGACGATTAGTCCGGCGCGCATAATGTTTCGGCATTGCAAGGCGGGTTCCTCCCTTGAATAATCCAGAGAAGATCATGAACACCAGGATAGTGTCCGGCTCTGCAAAATAAATTCCACATTCCACCGTAGAGAGAATAAAATGTACACCAGTTCGATCTGCTGACGTATTATGCAGCGTGACATCACACCGCTACCAGGCTTTTACTTGAATCGTTTTTTACTACACCACCTCAGCACGTTTAGCGAAGCGGTTTCCTTGGCACGTCTTGTCGAAGCAGAGATCATGTCCCCCTTATTCCGGGATTCTCATCAATACGTGCGTGGGTAACCCAACCGTTCCTGTCGCCATGCCTCCTCTATCGAAGGTGAATCCCAAACGGTCACGGAGACGGCTGTTGGTATTTTTTCCTCTTTATAAGAGGACCAAGGCTTGTCCTTGTTCTTCAATCTCGCATCGAATCTCCTCCTCGCTCCTAGTTCCAACACCCAGAGCCTCAGATTCGAGCGCTTTGGATTCTCAACCATGTCCGGCTCCGACCTCCAGGGCCGGTGGATGCCCTCCTCCGTCACGGAGGAGGACATATTGAAGTTACGTGAGGCCAAGTACCTGGCCTACGAGGTTTCGCACAGGTTGCCCTCCCAAGGGCAGGCCGTGCCCGCCCAAGGGCAGGCCGTGCCCGCCCCCGAGCCCGGTGAGTTCGTTGTCTTCGTATCCCACCTCCGTCGGGGTTTAGGCTTCCCGACGGACCCCTTCGTGAGAGGACTCATGTTCTACTATGGGCTGGACTTTCACGACTTGGCTCCGGAGTCCATCCTCCACATCTCCGCATTCATCATCGTCTGCGAAGCCTTCCTCCGCATCACTCCCCACTTTGGCCTGTGGCTGAAGACCTTCAAGGTGGAGCCGAAGATGATCGGGGGGCGTCAAGCGGAGTGCGGCGGGGCGGCCATAAGCAAAAAGACCGATGCCCTGTGGCCCGAGGGTTCCTTCCAAGAGGAACTCGGACTGTGGCAGCAGGAGTGGTTCTATATCACCGCTCCGAAGGGCAGCAGGCAAAAGGCGCCGCCTTCATTCCGCCCGGGACCTCCACGCCAACTGATGTCGTGGGTCAACCAAGGGCTCAATTGGGGGCCGTCCGAAGATGTGCCCTCACTGCAGGGCCGGATTCGAGACCTCCAAGCGAGGGAGATCGACCTGATCGTGGTGATGCAGGTTATGCTAATCAGGCATCTTCTGCCCTGCAAATGCCGTCCTCTCCGTCTATGGGAGTTCAACCCGGAGGGACCTCGGATTCTCCAACACTTTATGGGTGCGACACCCATGGAGATGTACAAGTTGTTCTTCGGACCGCAGGTGGCGTGTCCGGAATTAGCCGAGGACGCGGGCCTATGCCGCAATCGCCCGGATACTCAGGTAAATGGCTCAGAGTCCGGACATTCTGTTTATATGCCTTTCTAGAGTTTGCCTCCTGACCCATTACTCTTCACAGGAATGGGTGGCGCGATCAAGGCTGATAAGGTGTCCGGCCCCCCTCCCAGAGACCGCACTGGAGCCCGTGCTGGTCAGAATGTTGGAGGTCACGCCCACAGAAGGGAGCGAAGGGGAAAACAGAGGAGCTAATATTTCGCCCAAAGGGGCGTCTGAAGAGGGGGGAATCAAAAACCCCTCCCTCTAGGGGGAGAAGAGGACCGCCTCCGAAGATCCGGAGGCCAAAGCCCCTAAGCTTGGGAAGAGATCTTCATCGGGGGGTCCGGCGTCCGGAGAGAATCCGGATGCACAATCATCGCCAAAGGATCAGCCCTCCAGCGAGCCGTGAGTATGAAAAAGGGAGTTAATTAGTAAGGAAATACCTTCATTTGTGCTTCTGTGGGTAACCGAAATATTTATATTGCAGTTCGGATCTGCAGCCTTCTCAGATGAGTTCATCTTCGGGGGACCTTCTTCCGGAGATGATGAAGAGTGAAACGCCTCCGTCTGCAGCGCCGTCAGATAAGGCAGGCGAGCCTGAAGTATCGTCACGGAGGGTATCCCCGAGTCCGGAGGGGCCAGAGAGTTCGGCACCCACTAGTGTCCGGCCGGGAGAACTGAAGAATCTGCTTGAGAGGGCGTCCATTTCAGAAGATCACCGTGCGTTGATGCATATGGTGATTGGAAGGATTTCGTCCGCCGAGAGCGGATTGCGCAATGCCGTCATGAGTTTGCTGGCGGGATTTGAGGTACGCGAGAATGACGCACCCTTTTGTCTTTTGACAGTTTTGCACATAAAAATGCGCCCTGTATAGATAGTAGCCCCTGGGACTCGGTAGGTTGTCGGAAACGACAGCGTGCCGAGGATCAAAATCGCAAGTAATGAATGCCGCCGTTCCTATGCAGGTGGCGGATAGTCCAAGGGCTAGCCGGACTAATGGTGTTGCTGAGTTAATGCGGCAACTTGACGTGGCGGATGCGGACATCGCACTTGTCAACCGGCGACTTGACGAGTCGCAAGGTAAATGAGTTCTCCGCAGTCGCTTTATTAAGGGGGTCGAAGCCCTCCTCTGATAAATTATATGTTGTTGTACAGACGGTGCTGCTGCTGTGGAGAGCCTTCGGGCCGAACTTGCTCGAGCTAAGGAGCAAGCCCGAAGGAGTGACGCGGCTGCCTCGAGGGCGGCCGAGGAGTTGAAAGCCGAAAGGGCTGCGCACTGCCTAAGCAGGGCAGAGGTGGCCGAATTGGCCATGAAAGTAAAAGATGCTGCCGACCGCAATGAGGCTCTTGAAAAGGAGCGCTTATCGGATCGGGAAGACCTGAAGAAGGCCACCGCCGAAGCCAAGGATGCCCGCTCTGCAATGCGGGCTATGAAGGAGGAACTGCGCCAGGCCGGAGATATCGTGGCTGGCAAGCCTTTTCTGCTGCGTCGCCGGTTTATGGATCAAAAGTATGCTCAATTTGAGCGGCTGTGGAGTCCGGAGGATCCGTATATGGACTTAGCTGCAAGTGCGGCTGATGCCATTGAGCACTTCCGGAGCCAGGAGGATCACAAGACGGAAGAGCTATACTGGTCTCAATTCCATAGTCCGGATCGCTCACTTTCGTTGACAGACCGGTTGGCCGAATGGGCCGAGCTAAATAGATTGTCCGGACTTGCCATGACTGACATCGTGGCCCATGTCTGGCTAGAGAGGCCTAAGGCGACGAGCTACTTCGGCTTACTGCAGCAATTCCTTGGAGCGGTGCCGCATATAAAGGAGATGAAGCGGTCGGCCTGCATCGAGGGTGCGCGGATGGCTCTTGCCCGTGTGAAGGCGCACTGTCCGGAGATGGATGCCACCGCTGTTGCCGCCCAGGGTTCGGATGAAAGCCGGCTCCCCGCCGAGCAGTATTTCGGGGAAGTTATGCGTGGCGCTCGTGTAATAGAGTCGCAGTGCTCGAAAAATGTCATGTTCAAATGAACGTATTAGCTTGTAAAACGATGATTATGCTATAACTGCTTTTTATACTTGTGCGTCCCAAGTAGTAAAACTTCTCCTGTGCGGCCGTTTAAGTATACATTTGTATAACTTGAAAGATTGCAGTCTTCGGCTTCAGCCCCCACGCACAGGGTGCGGGGGTGTTCGCAAAAATAACGCGGTTTCACACTTAATCCGACGACTCGGTCCTGTTTAAGGAGGTGGTAGCATAGGGAACGAGGCAATCCGGACTATAATGCTTTATCACTTTCACTTAGCTAGTGGAGCTCGAGGGTGGGGCTACGATATAGCCCCTGGTGGCACCGCACTTCTCCGAATTCGGGGCGCGTATGTGCCTGACCGGGAAACGGTCCTTCGTCAAAGCGGGGAATTCTAAACATTCCGGTAGTCGATCGAGTGGTTGACCAGTCTCTCGCTGTATCATGATAGTCAGTTTTCGGCTTTCTCTACTGAGGTGCTCGCCCAGCCGAACTGGGGCACAATCGCAGTAGTTCTCCTGGTGCCACGTTAGCCGATGATACGGAACGTAAGGCAGCAAAACACAGGAGCCAGGCAAACCCAACATTTGACCAAAGACATGATTCGGAGCTGATGCATATAATGCCTAACTCGATATGCCGAACACTCCCTAAGGTGTTTGGTCTTTATAATAATGGGCAGAACAATGCCCTAAGCCCCTAGTGTCCAGGTACGGGCATGGTCTTCTGACGTGGCCGATGCCAAAACGTCAGGCTCCGCTTTGGCTATAGGAAGAAACCAAGGGAGAATAGCAACAAGAGACAGTAAAAAAGGTTTACGCAGGGTCTTAATATGAAAAGAATCCTCACAACGGGTACCTACTGCACGTCTGCGCCTATGTCTCCATTGCGCCGTTATCCTGGACGGGTATGCACGTTGTTCATCTGTAGAAAGAGAGGAACGTTTAGTTTGAAAACAATTCGTGCGAAAAATATGTGTAAAAGAAGAAATATAAATAATTAAAACGGGGTTTGTATGATCCCGCGGTTGTTTGTGCGCGCAGCCCCCTGTGAAGAGGTATGCGGCTAGGGAGCCCCTAGCCTGCTGAAGCCGGATTCGTCTATCCGAGTCCGGGGTCTTTAAGTGACCCTCGCACTGAAATGACGCCACGCGGGCCGGGCATCTTGAGTGTAAGAGACGCATAATGCGGTATGGCGTTGAAGCGGAAAGAGCTTTTCGTCCCAAGAGTGCTTGATATCCACTTTCAAATGGGACGATGTGAAAAAATAATTTTTCGCGTCGAAAATTGTTCGGCGATCCGAACACGACTTCTAGTAATATGGAGCCTGTGCACTTGGCGTAAGGGCCTGGCGTCACTCCTTTGAAGGAAGTGCGGCTGTGTCGGATTTTGGTAGGGTCTATCCCCATCCTACGGATTGTGTTTGAATACAGCAGGTTTAAGTCGCTGCCTCCGTTCATTAGGATGTTAGTAAATTGTAATTCGTCTATTATGGGATTCAATATCAGGGGAGTCCGTCCCGCGTTTCGAACGCTTCTGGAATAGTCCAGGTGGTCGAAAGTGATTGGTTTTGATATCCAATCTCTATGGTCTGCTGGGTTGGACCGCGCGAAGCTCTTTTTAGAAAGTGCCGCACTATTTTCCGTATTATCACATGAAGTGAGTTTACTGCTTTGACCCCTAGTGGGAAAGTCTTTTGTTTTCCGGTGCTCTGCTGGTGGGGTTTATCGTCTTCGCTTGACGCGTCGAGCCCCTTGTGTTCGGCGTTTAGTCGGCCGGACTATTTAAAAACCCAACAATCCCGATGGGTATGGTTTGCAGGCTTTCCGGGGGTACTGTGGATTTGACATATCCGACCCAGAATCTTATTTAAGCTAGACAGATCGTCGCTGTCATCCTTAAGAGGTGTTGTTTTGTTGTTTGGCCGCGAGCGTTTGAATCCGGCGTTGACTGTCGTGCTCTTTGGGCTTTTCTCTTTATTTCGGCGTTGTTCTTTTCTGCGCCGTGATTTTCCGTTTCAATCCCTTATCTCGGATGTACTTGGGTCGCTGGTGCTGCATCTTGCTAGCCAGCTGTCCTCTCCCGCGCAGAAGCGGGTCATGAGGCTTGTTAGTGCGGACATTGTCCTCGGTTTCTGTTGGCCGAGGTGCCTGGCAAGCCATTCGTCTCGGACATTGTGCTTGAAAGCTGCTAAGGCTTCGGCGTCCGGACAGTCGACTATTTGGTTCTTTTTGGTAAGAAACCTGTTCCAGAATTTCCGCACTGACTCTCCGGGCTGTTGAGTTATATGACTTAGATCATCTGCGTCCGGAGGGCGGACATAAGTCCCTTGAAAATTTGCTCTAAACGCATCCTCGAGCTCTTCCCAACTTCCCACGGTGTTTTCTGGGAGGCTTTTAAGCCAATGACGGGCTGGCCCTTTGAGCTTGAGGGGTAGGTATTTTATGGCGTGGAGATCATCTCCTCTGGCCATGTGTATATGTAGTATATAATCTTCTATCCAGACTCCAGGGTCTGTTGTTCCATCATAGGCCTCTATGTTTATGGGTTTAAATCCTGCTGGGAATGCCTGTTCCAGCACCTCATTGGTGAAACATAGTGGATGTGCGGCGCCCCTGTATTTGGGTGTGCCACTATCTTCGGACACTTGACGTGTTGCCTTGCTTCCTGGGGCCCTCTTCTTTGGCCCGTAGATGGACCTGGCTGGGCCATCTGTCTTTCCAGGTTCATTAGTTGGTTTATGTGTGGTGTCGCTTTCTGAATTTGGCCTATAATCCGGCCGTCTATCCAACTAGGCGGCCTCTTTATTTTTTGATGGTGCTGGCTCTATGGCCTCCTCGTCGAATTCTGGTAGCAGCTTGCGCTTCGGGTAGCTCTTTGATTGGTGGCCATTGCCGTATTTATCTGCGGTTTTGAGCACTTTGCTTCGTCTCATTCTGAGTGTGTCTTCTGCTGTTTTGAGCTTCCTCTTTTCCTTCTTCAGGCTTCTTGCAGTGTTGACGAGTCTTTTCCGAAGGTTTTTGCTCTCCGGCGGCGTGTCCGGCATGAGGTCGTTCGGACTGTTGTTTTCACCGGGCCTGGACTGATTATCTGACTCGTCATGTTTGGACGGTTGCTTATCTGCATGTTTGTCGTCCACTTGTGAGCCCTGCCGTATTGCGGGCTCCTTGGGAGCGTTGTTGTCGTCGAGGCGGGACTTAGGGCGGCGTCTGCGTCGCCGTTTTGGTTGTTTATCGGCGGGGTTATCTTCTGCCGCGGCCCGTTGGTCCTCGTCATCGCTCTCCTTTGGGGCATCCACCATGTATATGTCATATGACGAGGTGGCCTTCCAGTGCCCTGTAGGCGCTGGTTCCTGTTCGTCTCCGGCATCGTCGTCCATAGCATCAATGTCGTCGGAGTCGTAGTCTAGCATGTCGGTTAGATCGTCGACAGTGGCTAAAAAGTGGGTGGTGGGTGGGCTCTGAATTTCTTCGTCGTCCGTACCCCAACCATCCTGGCCATAATCCGGCCAGGACTCTCCTGATAACGAGAGATGCTTTAGTGAATTCAGGATATCGCCAAAAGGCAAGTATTGGAAGATGTCTGCGGCGGTGAATTCCATAACCGGCGCCCAATCCGAATCGATTGGTAGGGGCGCGGGAGGTTCGGAGTCCGGCAAGGAGTCCGGCGCCTCGGAATCACGAGTTTCGCAGGGGACAAGATTAGTGTTCGGCTCCATCGCCGTGGATGTTGAAGCCCCCGGGGCGGCGTCTATCCACCGGCCCTCGATCTGGGCGATCGGCTCCGGACTAATGGCCGAAGCGGATTCGTGTGCGGCCACCAAGGCACTGTTTGGTGGCAGAGCTAAATCATGTCCGTCGTCACAGTGCGGCGCGCTTGGCTGTGGCTCGAGTCCGTCGAAGATCAAGTCTCCGCGGACATCGGCCGTGAAGTTTAGGCTTCCGAATCTGACCTGACGGCCAGGGGCGTAGATTTCGATCTGCTCCAGATGGCCAAGTGAATTAGCCCGCAGTGCGAAGCCGCCGAATACGAAGATCTGTCCGGGGAGAAAAGTCTCACCCTGGACATCGTTGTTGGTTGAAGATGCCATCAAGCCTATCAGTGACGACACAGAGGAACTCTCAATGAAAGCACCAATGTCGGTGTCAAAACCGGCAGATCTCGGGTAGGGGGTCTCGAACTGTGCGTCTAGGCGGATGGTAACAGGAGACGAGGGACACGATGTTTTACCCAGGTTCGGGCCCTCTCGATGGAGGTAAAACCCTACGTCCTTCTTGATTAATATTGATGATATGGGTAGTACAAGAGTGGATCTACCACGAGATCAAGGAGGCTAAACCCTAGAAGCTAGCCTATGGTATGATTGTTGTAATGTATGTTGTCCTACGGACTAAAGCCCTCCGGTTTATATAGGCACCGGAGGAGGCTAGGGTTACACAGAGTCGGTTACAATGGTAGGAGATCTACATATCCGTATCGCCAAGCTTGCCTTCCACGCCAAGGAAAGTCCCATCCGGACACGGGACGGAGTCTTCAATCTTGTATCTTCGTAGTCTTGGAGTCCGGCGGATAATGATAGTCCGGCTGTCCGGACACCCCCTAGTCCAGGACTCCCTCAGTGCCCCTGGCCCATTAAGGCTAGGGCGCCCAACTACAGCCCATGCTACTGTATTAGACGTGGTGGAACAATTCCCGGACCTCCGGATCCCTCCGGAATCCTCCGGAACCTTCTAGAAGCTTCCCGGTACAATACGGAAAAAACCCGAACTTTTTTCGGCACCCGAACAACAACTTTCCATATATAAATCTTTACCTCCGGACCATTTCGGAACTCCTCGTGACATCCGGGATCTCATCCGGGACTCCGAACAACATTCGGTAACCACATACAAACTTCCTTTATAACCCTAGCATCATCGAACCTTAAGTGTGTAGACCCTACGGGTTCGGGAGACACGTAGACATGACCGAGACGTTCTCCGGTCAATAACCAACTGTGGGATCTGGATACCCATGTTGGCTCCCACATGTTCCACGATGATCTCATCTGATGAACCATGATGTCAAGGACTCAATCAATCCCGTATACAATTCCCTTTGTCTAACGGTATTGTACTTGCCCGAGATTAGATCGTCGGTATACCGATACCTTGTTCAATCTCGTTACCGGCAAGTCTCTTTACTCGTTCCGTAACACATCATCCCGTGATCAACCCCTTGGTCACATTGTGCACATTATGATGATGTCCTATCGAGTGGGCCCAGAGATACCTCTCCGTTTACATGGAGTGACAAATCCCAGTCTCGATTCGTGCCAACCCAACAGACACTTTCGGAGATACCTGTAGTGCACCTTTATAGCCACCCAGTTACGTTGTGACATTTGGTACACCCAAAGCATTCCTACGGTATCCGGGAGTTGCACAATCTCATGGTCTAAGGAAAAGATACTTGACATTAGAAAAGCTTTAGCATACGAACTACACGATCTCTGTGCTAGGCTTAGGATTGGGTCTTGTCCATCACATCATTCTCCTAATGATGTGATCCCGTTATCAACGACATCCAATGTCCATGGTCAGGAAACCGTAACCATCTATTGATCAACGAGCTAGTCAACTAGAGGCTTACTAGGGACATGGTGTTGTCTATGTATCCACACATGTATCTGAGTTTCCTATCAATACAATTATAGCATGGATAATAAATGATTATCATGAACAAGGAAATATAATAATACCTAATTTATTATTGCCTCTAGGGCATATTTCCAACAGTCTCCCACTTGCACTAGAGTCAATAATCTAGTTCACATCGTCATGTGATTAACATTCACATGTCACATAGCCATGTGACCAACATCCAAAGAGTTTACTAGTGTCATTAAACTAGTTCACATCATCATGTGATTAAGACTCAATGAGTTCTGGGGTTTGATCATGTTTTGCTTGTGAGAGAGGTTTTAGTCAACGGGTCTGCAACTTTCAGATCCGTATGTACTTCGCAAATCTCTAGGTCATTCTGTAAATGCTGCTTCCACGCCCCACTTGGAGCTATTCCAAATGGTTGCTCCATTATACGTGTCCGGTTTTCTACTCAGAGTCACTCGGATAGGTGTTAAAGCTTGCATCGACGTAACCCTTTACGCCGAACTCTTTATCACCTCCATAATCGAGAAACATGTCCTTATTTACTCCAAGGACAATTTTGACCGCTGTCCAATGATCCATTCCTGGATCATTCTTGTACCCCTTGACTGACCCATGGCAAGGCACACTTCCGGTGCGGTACACATCATAGCATACTATAGAGCCTACGTCTGAAGTATAGGGGACGACCTTCGTCCTTTCTCTCTATTCTGCCGTGGTCGAGCTTTTAAGTCTTAACTTCATACCTTACATCTCAGGCAAGAACTCCTTCTTTGACTAATCCATCTTGAACACCTTCAAGATCATGTCAAGGTACATGCTCATTTGAAAGTACTATTAAGCATTTTGATCTATCTTATAGATCTTGATGCTTATTATTCAAGTAGCCTAATCCAGGTTTTCCATTGAAAAACACTTTTCAAATAACCCTATATGCTTTCCAGAAATTCTACATCATTTCTAATCAACAATATGTCAATAACATATACTCATCAGAAATTCTATAGTGCTCCCACTCACTTCCTTGGAAATACAAGTTTCTCATAAACTTTTGTATAAACCCAAAATCTTTGATCATCTCATCAAAACATACATTCCAACTCCGAGATGCTTACTCCAGTCCTTAGAAGGATCGCTGGAGCCAGCATACCTTTTAGCATCCTTAGGATCGACAAAAACTTACGAAGACTGGTAAGGAAACTCGTTTTGACATCCATCTGCCAAATTTCATAAATGCAGCTAACGCTAACATGATTCCGACGGACTTAAGCATCGCTACGGATGAGAAAATCTCATCGTAGTCAACTCCTTGAACTTGTGAAAAACTCTTCGCCACAAGTCGAGCTTCATAGATGGTGACATCACCATCCATGTCCGTCTTCTTCTTAAAAATCCATTTATCTCAATGGCTTGCCGATCATCGGGCAAGTCCACCAAAGTCCATGCTTTGTTCTGATACATGGATCCTTTCTCGGATTTCATGGCTTCTAACCATTTGTCGGAATTTGGGCCCACCATTGCTTCTCCATAGCTCGTAGGTTCATTGTTGTCTAGCAACATGACCTTCAACACAAGATTACTGTACCACTCTGAAGCAGTACGCATCCTTGTCACCCTACGAGGTACGGTAGTGACTTGATTCTAAGTTTCATGATCACTATCATAAGCTTCTACTTCAATTGGTGTAGGTGCCACAGGAACAACTTCCTGTGCCCTGCTAGACACTAGTTGTAGTGACGGTTCAATAACCATATCAAGTCTCCACCATCCTCCCACTCAACTTTTCGAGACAAACGTTTCCTCGAGAAAGGACCCGATTCAAGAAACAATCCCTATTGCTTTCAGATCTGAATTAGGAGGTATACCCAACTGTTTTGGGTGTCCTGTGAAGATGCATTTTATCCGCTTTGGGTTCGAGCTTATCAACCTGAAACTTTTTCAGGTAAGCGTCGCAGCCCCAAACCTTTAAGAAATGACAGCTTAGGTTTCTCTAAACCATAGTTCATACGGTGTCATCTCAACGGAATTACGTGGTGTCCTATTTAAAGTGAATGTGGTTGTCTCTAATGCCTAACCCATAAATGATAGCGGTAATTCGATAAGAGACATCATGGTACGCACCATATCCAATAGGGTGCAACAATGATGTTCGGACACACCATCAAACAATGGTGTTCCACGCGGTATTAATTGTGAAACAATTTCCACAATGTCTTAATTGCGTGCCAAAGCTCGTAACTCAGATACTCATCTCTATGATCATATCATAGACATTTCATCTTCTTGTCATGATGATCTTCAACTTCACTCTGAAATTACTTGAACCATTCAATAATTCAGACTTGTGTTTCATCAAGTAAATATACTCTACATCTACTCGAATCATCTGTGAAGTAAGAACATAACGATATTCACTGCATGCCTCAGCACTCATTGGACTGCACACATCAAAATGTGTTACTTCCAACAAGTTGCTATCTTGTTCCATTTTACTGAAAAACGAGGCTTTTTAGTCATCTTGCCCATGTGGTATGATTTGCATATCTCAAGTGATTCAAAACCAAGTGAGTCCAAACGATCCATCTGCATGGAGTTTCTTCATGCGTATACACCAATAGACATGGTTCGCATGTCTCAAACTTTTCAAAACGAGTGAGTCCAAAGATCCATCAACATGGAGCTTCTTCATGCGTTTTACACCAATATGACTTACATGGCGGTGCCACAAGTAAGTAGTACTATCATTACTATCTTATATCTTTTTGGCATGAAAATGTGTATCACTACGATCGAGATTCAATAAACCATTCCTTTAGGTGCAAGACCATTGAAGGTATTATTCAAATAAATAGAGTAACCATTATTCTCCTTAAATGAATAACCGTATTGCGATAGACATAATCCAATCATGTCTATGCTCAATGCAAACACCAAATCTCGATGGTAGAGGGAGCGTGCGATGCTTGATCACATCAACCTTGGAAACACTTCCAACACATATCGTCAGCTCACCTTTAGCTAGTCTCGGTTTATTCCGTAGCTTTTATTTTGAGTTACTAACACTTAGCAACCGAACCGGTATCTAATACCCTGGTGCTACTAGGAGTACTAGTAAAGTACACATTAACATAATGTATATCCAATATACTTCTATCGACCTCGCCAGCCTTCTCATCTACCAAGTATCTAGGGTAATTCCGCTCCAGTGGTTGTTCCCCTTATTACAGAAGCACTTAGTCTCGGGTTTGGGTTCAACCTTGGGTTTCTTCACTAGAGCAGCAGTTGATTTGCCGTTTCATGAAGTATCCCTTCTTGCCCTTGCCCTTCTTGAAACTAGTGGTTTCACCAACCATCAACAATTGATGCTCCTTCTTGATTTCTACTTTCGATGTGTCAAACATCGCGAATACCTCAAGGATCATCATATCTATCCCTGATATGTTATAGCTCATCACGAAGCTCTAGCATCTTGGTGGCAATGACTTTGGAGAAACATCACTATCTCATCTGGAAGATCAACTCCCACCCGATTCAAGTGATTGTTGCACTCAGACAATCTGAGCACAAGCTCAACGATTGAGCTTTTCTCCCTTAGTTTGCAGGCTAAGAAAATCGTCGGAGGTCTCATACCTCTTGACGTGAGCACGAGCCTGAAATCTCAATTTCAGCCCTCGAAACATCTCATATGTTCCGCGACATTTCGAAAACATCTTTGGTGCCTCAACTCTAAACCGTTTAACTGAACTATCACGTAGTTATCAAAACGTGTATGTCTGATGTTCGCAACATCCACAAACGACGTTTGGGGTTCAGCACACTGAGCGGTGCATTAAGGACATAAGCTTTCTACTGTCCGCATAATCGCTATTGTCAACTTTCAACTATATTTTCTCTAGGAACATATCTAAACAGTGGAACTAAAGCGCGAGCTTACGACATAATTTGCAAAGATCTTTTGACTATGTTCAGGATAATTAAGTTCATCTTATGAACTCCCACTCAGATAGACATCCCTCTAGTCATCTAAGTGATTACATGATCCGAGTCAACTAGGCCGTGTCCGATCATCACGTGAGACGGACTAGTCATCATCGGTGAACATCTTCATGTTGATCGTATCCTCCATACGACTCATGCTCGACCTTTCGGTCTCTGTGTTCCGAGGCCATGTCTGTACATGCTAGGCTCGTCAAGTTAACCCTAAGTGTTTTGCATGTGTAAAACTGTCTTACACCCGTTGTATGTGAACGTAAGGATCTATCACACCCGATCATCACGTGGTGCTTCGAAACGACGAACTTTAGCAACGGTGCACAGTTAGGGGAGAACACTTCTTGAAATTGTTGTAAGGGATCATCTTTTTTACTACCGTCGTTCTAAGTAAACAAGATGCATAAACATGATAAACATCACATGCAATCAAATAGTGACATGATATGGCCAATATCATTTTGCTCCTTTTGATCTCCATCTTCGGGGCTCCATGATCATCATCGTCACCCGCATGACACCATGATCTCCGTCATCATGATCTCCATCATCGTGTCTCCATGAAGTTGTCTCGCCAACTTATTACTTCTACTACTATGGCTACCGGTTAGCAATAAAGTAAAGTAATTACATGGCGTTGTTCAATGACACGCAGGTCATACAATAAATAAAGACAACTCCTATGGCTCCTCCCGGTTGTCATACTCATCGACATGCAAGTCGTGATTTCTATTACAAGAACATGATCAATCTCATACATCACATATCATTTATCACATTCTTCTTGGCCATATCACATCACATAGCAAACCCTGCAAAAACAAGTTAGACGTCCTCTAATTGTTGTTGCATGTTTTACGTGGCTGCTATGGGTTTCTAGCGAGAACGTTTCTTACCTACGCAAAACCACAACGTGATATGCCAATTGCTATTTACCCTTCATAAGGACCCTTTTCATTGAATCCGTTCTGACTAAAGTGGGAGAGACTGGCACCCGCTAGCCACCTTATGCACCAAGTGCATGTCAATCGGTGGAACCTGTCTCATGTAAGAGTACGTGTAAGGTCGGTCCGGGCCGCTTCATCCCACAATACCGTCGAAACAAGATTGGACTAGTAACGGTAAGCATATTGAACAAAATCAACACCCACAACTACTTTGTGTTCTACTCGTGCAAAGAATCTACGCAATAGACCTAGCTCATGATGCCACTGTTGGGGAAGGTAGCAGAAATTCAAAATTTTCCTACGTGTCACCAAGATCTATCTATGGAGAAACCAGCAACGAGGGGAAGGAGAGTGCATCTACATACCCTTGTAGATCGCTAAGCGGAAGCGTTCAAGAGAACGGGGTTGAAGGAGTCGTACTCGTCGTGATCCAAATCACCGGAGATCCTAGTGCCGAACGGACGGCACCTCCGCGTTCAACACACGTACAGCCCGGTGACGTCTCCCACGCCTTGATCCAGCAAGGAGAGAGGGAGAGGTTGAGGAAGACTCCATCCAGCAGCAGCACAACAGCGTGGTGGTGGTGGAGGAGCATGGCAATCCTGCAGGGCTTCGCCAAGCACCGCGGGAGAGAAGGAGTACTTGGGAGAGGGGAGGGCTGCGCCAGAACTTGTGGTGCGGCTTCCCTCCCACCCCCCACATATATATAGGGGCAAGGGAGAGGGGGGCGGCCCCCTCAAATACAATCTGAGGAGGGGGCGGCGGCCAAGGGGGGAGGAGTGCCTCCCAAGTCAAGTGGAGGCCCTCCCCCTTAGGGTTTTCCCTCTCCCATGCGCATGGGCCTTGGGGGGGCGTGTGCCCCTGGCCCATTAAGGCTGGGGCGCCCCCCTACAGCCCATGCTACTGTATTAGACGTGGTGGAACAATTCCCGGACCTCCGGAATCCTCTGGAACCTTCTGGAAGCTTCCCGGTACAATACCGAAAAAACCCAAACTTTCTCCGGAACCTGAACAACAACTTTCCATATATAAATCTTTACCTCCGGACCATTCCAGAACTCCTCGTGATGTCCGGGATCTCATCCGGGACTCCGAAAAACATTCGGTAACCACATACAAACTTCCTTTATAACCCTAGCGTCATCGAACCTTAAGTGTGTAGACCCTACGGGTTCGGGAGACATGTAGACATGACCGAGACGTTCTCCGGTCAATAACCAACAGCGGGATCTGGATACCCATGTTGGCTCCCACATGTTCCACGATGATCTCATCGGATGAACCACGATGTCAAGGACTCAATCGATCATGTATGCAATTCCCTTTGTCTAACGATATTGTACTTGCCCGAGATTCGATCGTCGGTATACCGATACCTTGTTCAATCTCGTTACCGGCAAGTCTCTTTACTCGTTCCGTAACACATCATCCCGTGATCAACCCCTTGGTCACATTGTGCACATTATGATGATGTCCTACCGAGTGGGCCCAGAGATACCTCTCCGTTTACACGGAGTGACAAATCCCAGTCTCGATTCGTGCCAACCCAACAGACACTTTCGGAGATACCTGTAGTGCACCTTTATAGCCACCCAGTTACGTTGTGACGTTTGGTACACCCAAAGCATTCCTACGGTATCCGGGAGTTGCACAATCTCATGGTCTAAGGAAAAGATACTTGACATTAGAAAAGCTTTAGCATACGAACTACACGATCTCTGTGCTAGGCTTAGGATTGGGTCTTGTCCATCACATCATTCTCCTAATGATGTGATCCCGTTATCAATGACATCCAATGTCCGTGGTCAGGAAACCGTAACCATCTATTGATCAATGAGCTAGTCAACTAGAGGTTTACTAGGGACATGGTGTTGTCTATGTATCCACACATGTATCTGAGTTTCCTATCAATACAATTATAGCATGGATAATAAACGATTATCATGAACAAGGAAATATAATAATACCTAATTTATTATTGCATCTAGGGCATATTTCCAACATTTATATCATATTTCATGAGTTTATCCCTCTACATCATGTCATCTTTCTTAATGCGTTACTCTGTTCTTATGGACTTAATACTCTAGATGCAGGCAGGAGTCGGTCGATGTCTGGAGTAATAGTAGTAGATGCAGAATCGTTTCGATCTACTTGTCATGGACGTGATGCCTATATACATGATCATGCCTAGATAATCTCATAACTATGCACTTTTCTATCAATTGCTCGACAGTAATTTGTTCACCCACCGTAATACTTATGCTATCTTGAGAGAAGCCACTAGTGAAACCTATGGCCGCCGGGTCTATCTTTTATCATATAAGTTTTCCATCTACTTTTATTTGCATCTTTTATTTTCCAATCTATATCATAAAAGTACCCAAAGTATTTATCTTATCATATTATCTCTATCAGATCTCACTTTCGCAAGTTACCATGAAGGGATTGACAACCACTTTATTGCGTTGGTTGCGAGGTTCATATTTGTTTGTGTAGGTGCGTGGGACTTTTGAGGAGCCTCCTACTGGATTGATACCTTGGTTCTCGAAAACTGAGGGAAATACTTACGCTACTTTGCTGCATCACCCTTTCCTCTTCAAGGAAAACGAACGCAGTGCTCACGAGGTAGCAACGAAGAACTGTATCAAGTGATGTTAGAGGCTTCCAAGATCCCTGGAAGGTTCTACAAGAACTCAGGGCCATGTGACATTCTGTCCGTTGCTTTGGAAACAAGAGAGCCCCTTGGCCATCCAAGGGGTATAGGTGTTAATATCCCGCACAAGAGGTCTTTCACACTCATCAAAGAAGAGAGGCTCAGCATGAAAAAAGAGAGGAGTGAAATGAAGCAGAATGCATTGTATGAAAGGTTGAGGAAGGACATGTATCTAGCTCTTCGAAAGGATATTGAGGTGTCAATGATGATTGGGAAGACTCTAACACTGACAGATAGCCAGTAGATGGGAGGGGAGGCGGGCATGGAGGATGCTGCTTATTGCACGATAACACCGCACAAGAGTAGTTGTGCATCAGTTGACCCCAGCGACACTGAGACTGTAGCTGATCGTGATGATGCTATATCTGATCTATCTAGAATGAAAGACAGACTAAAGGGCATGCTTACACATTATGAAGGTATATTAAAATGTACAATAGCCTGGGTTGGCCCACCCTTCTTGGAAGATGGCCTCTTGTTGGACAATGTGCCATTGAAGCCGGGCTGTGTGAAGTGCTACGTGGCTGAAGTAAAGCCTGGATTCAATGAATTTTCCCTAAAGAATGTCCTAGGAGACTTTGATGAGCAAAGGACCTTGGGAGAAACACGGTTACATCACATCCAGTGGCCACGAAAGGAAATAGAGTTCATCGATGAGATCCTTGAAGCCCCACCAAGAGCAACCAATGTCTCCCCTCAACTGGTGACGCTCTCCTTGCCACAACAGCTCTCGCGTGCTTCCCCCAAAGAACCTAATACTCGTAATCCGACGGCTGATGCATCAACCTGTGATCAGCCGGCCCAACTTTGTGGCATACAGGCCATGTCATCCTCCGCCCCAAAGTAGCCGGTGGCAAGGCCTACAACTGCTGAAGACGCACCACCGGTTCAAATGCCGGCCGCTGAAGCAGCAGGAGGAGACCCAACTGCAGCACATGCTCAGCAGACCAACCTAGTGGAACAGACTGCTAAGCAGTCTGATGCTTCGGAACCGCCTGGTAAGCAGTCTATAGGTCCAGAACCGACTACTCATCAGTCTGCAGTCGCGTGATCGGGATACCAATGCGTTGGCACGGCCTCCTCAGCACATCGACAAGTTGGCACCACCTGCGCAGAAACCCGACATAGCTTCAACGCATGGTCAGCAGTCTGATGCCTCTGCTCCTACAGCCCAGCAGTCCGTCACAGTAGCACCGCCAGCTCAGCGGTCAGCAGTCCGTCATAGCAGCACCGCCAGCTCAGCAGTCCGTGAAGCTTCACCATCTGCTCGGCAGTCTACCTTGCAGCCAACCAGACGTTCTGCCAGAAATGCTTCAAGTACCAAGAAGGAAGTGGCCAAAAAGGTTACACCCACGAGGAAGCACGGTGGGAGAGTGAAGAGGAAAGGGAATGATTGCCTCTTGCTTAAAGCAATCATCGCCCAGAACCAAATTAACAGTAGGTTATCGGGGAGTAATATTATTTCTGACGGCATGGATGATGAAGAAGTAAATTTGTTGCTTGCTAAAAGTAAAGCAGACGTACTTGAAGCACGCAATTACGTCCATGGCCAGCCATTTCTTATTGGCGAATACTTTGATGAGTGCAGCTCCAGTTGCCGCGAGTTACATGAATATTGCATGGATCAAATGTCAGTAGGTCATCATGAGTTGCTAGTCCGCTACAATAGAGATCATTTCCGCCACGATGTTTTTTCCATCAATGTGAGTTTCGAGGACTTACATCTCTTCTTCAACTTCAATGAGCTCGATGCCACTCTTGTTAGATGCCTGATTTTGTAAGTACTTAACAAACTTTGATCAACTTCTCCATACAAGGCTATAAATGATAAACAACTAACTGCATTTTATTCCTCTCAGGGGATTGAACGCGTAGAGAAGAAAAAGGGAGAGTGTATATTTCATAGATCCTGAATTAGCAAATGGCACAAGATTACATGGTAAGGACATACGGGACTGGGCTGTTAACACGGTCGTCTATCTCTTCGAAAACACGTCCCATGCAAAATCATTTCTCTGGCCATATCATGAATGGTAAGTCAAGTAAACAACCATTCATACACTGATTGTCTTTCAGATTTTGACATAATTCGTGAGTTCATGGCTTTCTTAATATGTAGCCATCACTGGATATTGGTATTCATTGTTCCAAACAAGAACACGATTTACTACATCGATTCTCTCAGAGAGTCAACAAATGCTCGGCATCTGACGCATCTTCAGCAATTCATGGATAGGTATTGAATTCTATGATGTTAAAATTAATTTGCATTCATGTCTGATTCAATAATTGATGTTGTCAAAATTCATCTTCATTTGCAGTGTGCTCGCATTGTGGAAAACTAACTAGGGGACCTGTACAAGAGGGAACTACCTCTGCATCATGAGATCGTTTCTTATCCAACAGTCTGCAAATACCTTTTCTTACGCTAGTCAAATGTTCAAGCTTCTAAATAAACCTCTTTCTATTTTGTCCAAAAAATAATAATACATCTAACACCGGTTAGGTTGTTCCTAACAGGACAAATACATGACTAATTATGTACAAAAAATTTCAGTGTCCTCAGCAAGAAGCAGGGACCAACCTTTGTGGGTTTATGTTTGCAGCCACATGATCTCCATCTGCAAATCTGCTAATAGTTGTGACAATCCTCACGAATTAGTACCAGTAAGTCTATCTTAATTAATATCTTCTACTCCACTCATATGGCACATTCTGATCTTAAAAATACTGCCGCTCATCTTAGAACCGAGGACCCCTAAACCACTCCCGGCTGGTGAATTGCTGATGGTTCAGAGATTTATTAGTGACTTCTTCCTGAATCACTACATCAATCCCAATGGTGATAATGAAGATTTCAGCATGCCTTCTCCTGAAATATTGAGTAAGAGTTAGCCACTAAACATATACGCATGGATCCATTGTTTTCCATCTGATGGGGTCTTCATATTTTGTACACTATGATTAATTATGTAATGCATATATGTGTGGACAAATCATTGGAATTTAGCTACCATAAGTTCAATTGCAATTGTTGCGAAATCTAATGAATGTTCTTCCTATGGACACTATGTGTTCAATTGAATATTGTGGCGAATTTGCTTTTTGCATGCCGATTCAAAATGGGATATTTTTGTTTATTTGTTCAATTGAATATTGTGGCGAATTTGCTTTTTGCGTGCTGATTCAATATGGGGTATTTTTGTTTATTTGTTCAATTCAATATTGTGGCGAATTTGCTTTTTGCATGCCGATTCAAAATGGGATATTTTTGTTTTAACCTAGCAATTGCTCCGCACACAGTTCAACTAAATGAGTGTGTGCGATCCACATCGGAAAGCATACGTCAATCGTAGTGGAACCGTCCGTGATACACAGCAGATCGCAAATGATTTGCAGCACTACTACGTGTGTGTAGGCTCTCCGGAACCGTTTGTGATATCAAGTTATCGCACACGAGAACTCGGAGTAAACCTTTCCCAATGTAAAATACAATCCTAGACGTAATTTTTTCAGAAAACGTGTGGGATCCCAAACAAAAAGCACACGTCACTCTTGCCGCAACCGTCGGTGATACAGAACAAATCGCAAATGGTCTACAGCACTTGTATGTGTGCGAAGGGGCTCCTGAACCGTTTGTGATAGAACATTATCGCGGACGGTAAAATGTTGGGAAACGTGTGCGATGGAGTCTTGCATGATAGACGGCTTCCGCAGAAAACTCATGTGTGATGGGGCACATATCGCACTCAGTTCACATGTTGGCCCGTGTGCCTTACATATTGTTTCCCAAACGATTCATTACGACACACCGTTTGGTTTCACTGCATCAATAGAAACGTTTAATCACCAATCCCACACGTGCGAAAGAATTTAGTGTGTGCTGCATCGCACATGATTACATTTTGCAAGGCCTCTGGATCATTGCTCCATATCCCCGACGGTTTCTGGGTCGTGTGGGAAGGACCCCCTTATCGGCCACACTCACTTGGCAACGGTTCCAAATGTCGTCGCGGAAAGGGTTTGAAAACCGTGTGTATAGCACCGACGCGTACCAGTTGTTGGAAATATGCCCTAGAGGCAATAATAAATGGTTATTATTATATTTCTGTGTTCATGATAATTGTCTATTATTCATGCTATAACTGTGTTATCCGGAAATCGTAATACACGTGTGAATACATAGACCACAACAAGTCCCTAGTGAGCCTCTAGTTGACTAGCTCGTTGATCAACAGATAGTCATGGTTTCCTGACTATGGGCATTGGATGTCATTGATAACAGGATCAAATCATTGGGAGAATGATGTGATGGACAAGACCCAATCCTAAGCATAGCTCAAAGATCGTGTAGTTCGTTTAGCTAGAGCTTTTCCAAATGTCAAGTATCATTTCCTTAGACCATGAGATTGTGCAACTCCCGGATACCGTAGGAGTGCTTTGGGTGTACCAAACGTCACAACGTAACTGGGTGGCTATAAAGGTGCACTACGGGTATCTCCGAAAGTGTCTGTTGGGTTGGCACGAATCGAGATTGGGATTTGTCACTCCGTATGACGGAGAGGTATCTCTGGGCCCACTCGGTAATGCATCATCATAATGAGCTCAATGTGACCAAGTGTCTGGTCACGGGATCATGCATTACGGTACGAGTAAAGTGACTTTCCGGTAACGAGACTAAACGAGGTATTGGGATACCGACGATCGAGTCTCGGGCAAGTAACGTACCGATTGACAAAGGGAATTGAACACGCGGTTAATTGAATCCTCGACATCGTGGTTCATCCGATGAGATCATCGAGGAGTATGTGGGAGCCAACATGGGTATCCAGATCCCGTTGTTGGTTATTGACCAGAGAGGCGTCTCGGTCCTGTCTGCATATCTCCCGAACCCGTAGGGTCTACACACTTAAGGTTCGGTGACGCTAGGGTTGTAGAGATATTAGTATGTAGCAAACCGAAAGTTGTTCGGAGTCCTGGATGAGATCCCGGATGTCACGAGGAGTTCCGGAATGGTCCGGAGGTGAAGAAATATATATAGGAATTGTTGTTTCGGCCATCGGGAGAGTTTCGGGGGTCACCGGTATTGTACCGGGACCACCGGAAGGGTCCCGGGGGTCCACCGGGTGGGGCCACCTATCCCGGAGGGCCCCATGGGCTGAAGTGGCGTGGGAACCAGCCCCTGGTGGGCTGGTGTGCCCCACCCAAGGGCCCAAGGCGCCTAGGGTTGGAAACCCTAGGGGCCGTTGCCCCCCGAGGGGGCATGCGCCCCCCCTGGTTGGAAACCCTAAGGGGGTCGTTGCCCCGGGGGCTGCCCCCCCCCTCCCGTCTAGATGGGATCTCTAAGGAGGCATGCGCCCCCCTAGCCCCTATATATAGTGGAGGGGAGGAAGGGCAGCCGCACCCTGCATCTTGGCGCCTCCCTTCCCCCTTTCTACACCTCCTCCTCCCGTAGACGCTTGGCGAAGCCCTGCCGGATCCCTGCCGCATCCACCACCACGCCGTCGTGCTGCTGGACCTTCATCAACCTCTCCTTCCCCTTGCTGGATCAAGAAGGAGGAGACGTCACGCTGACCATACATGTGTTGAACGCGGAGGTGCCGTCCGTTCGGCGCTAGGATCTCCGGTGATTGAATCACGATGTGTACGACTACCTCAACCCCGTTCTCTTGAACGCTTCCGCTCGCGATCTACAAGGGTATGTAGATGCAATCCCCTCTCTCGTTGTTGGATGAACTCATAGATTGATCTTGGTGAACGTAGGAAAAATTTTATTTTATGCAACGTTCCCCAACAGTGGCATAATGAGCTAGGTCTATGCGTAGTTCTCTTTGCATGAGTAGAACACAATTTGTTGTGGGCGTAGATGTTGTCAACTTTCTTGCCACTACTAGTCTTATTTTGCTTCAGTGGTATTGTGGGATGAAGTAGCCCGGACCGACCTTACACGTAAGCTAACGTGAGACAGGTTCCACCGTCTGACATGCACTAGTTGCATAAGGTGGCTAGCGGGTGTCTGTCTCTCCCACTTTAGTTGGAGCGGATTCGATGAAAAGGGTCCTTATGAAGGGTAAATAGAAGTTGACAAATCACGTTGTGGCTTTAACGTAGGTAAGAAAACGTTCTTGCTAGATCACCTATAGAAGCCACGTAAAAACTTGCAACAACAATTAGAGGACGTCTAACTTGTTTTTGCAGCAAGTGTCTTGTGATGTGATATGGCCAAAGTTGTGATGAATGATGAATGATATATATGTGATGTATGAGATCATGTTCTTGTAATAGGAATCACGACTTGCATGTCATTGAGAATGACAACCGGCAGGAGCCATAGGAGTTGTCTTTATTTTTGTATGACCTGCGTGTCATTGAGAAACGCCATGTAAATTACTTTACTTTATTGCTAAACGCGTTAGCCATAGAAGTAGAAGTAGTCGTTGGCGTGACAACTTCATGGAGACACGATGATGGAGATCATGATGATGGAGATCATGGTGTCATGCCGGTGACGAAGATGATCATGGAGCCCCGAAGATGGAGATCAAAGGAGCCATATGATATTGGCCATATCATGTCACTATTATGATTGCATGTGATGTTTATCATGTTTTTCATCTTGTTTACTTAGAATGACAGTAGTAAGTAAGATGATCCCTCATAATAATTTCAAGAAAAGTGTTCCCCCTAACTATGCACCATTGCGAAGGTTCGTTGTTTCGAAGCACCACGTGATGATCGGGTGTGATAGATCCTAACGTTTGAATACAACGGGTGTAAGCCAGATTTACACACGCAATACACTTAGGTTGACTTGACGAGCCTAGCATGTACATACATGGCCTTGGAACACGGAAGACCGAAAGGTCGAGCATGAGTCATATAGAAGATACGATTAACATGATGATGTTCACCGATGTTAACTAGTCCGTCTCACGTGATGATCGGACACAGCCTAGTTGACTCGGATCATGTTTCACTTAGATGACTAGAGGGATGTCTGTCTAAGTGGGAGTTCATTAAATAATTTGATTAGATGAACTTTATTATCATGAACTTAGTCTAAAATCTTTACAATATGTCTTGTAGATCAAATGGCCAACGCTCATGTCCACCTGAATTTCAATGCGTTCCTAGAGAAAACCAAGCTGAAAGACGATGGCAGCAACTATACGGACTGGGTCCGGAACCTGAGGATCATCCTCATAGCTGCCAAGAAAGACTATGTCCTAGAAGCACCGCTAACTGAAGCACCAACCCCAGAGAACCAAGACGTTATGAACGCTTGGCAGTCTCGTGCTAATGATTACTCCCTCGTTCAGTGCGGCATGCTTTAGAGCCTAGAACCGGGGCTCCAAAAGCGTTTTGAGCAACACGGAGCATATGAGATGTTCGAGGAGCTGAAAATGGTTTTCCAAGCTCATGCCCGGGTCGAGAGATATGAAGTCTCTGACAAGTTCTTTAGCTGTAAGATGGAGGAAAACAGTTCTGTTAGTGAGCACATACTCAAGATGTCTGGGTTGCACAACCGCCTGACTTAGCTGGGAGTTAATCTCCCGGATGACGCGGTCATTGACAGAATTCTCCAGTCTCTCCCACCAAGCTACAAGAGCTTTGTGATGAACTTCAATATGCAGGGGATGGAAAAGACCATTCCTGAGGTATATTCAATGCTGAAATCAGCTGAGGTAGAAATCAAAAAGGAACATCAAGTGTTGATGGTGAATAAAACCACTCAGTTCAAGAAGGGCAAGGGTAAGAAGAACTTAATAAGGACGGCAAGGAAGTTGCCGCGCCTGGTAAGCCAGTTGCCAGGAAGAAGTCAAGCAATGGACCCAAGCCTGAGACTGAGTGTTTTTATTGCAAGGGAAGTGGTCACTGGAAGCGGAACTGCCCCAAGTACTTAGCGGACAAGAAGGCCGGCAAAGCCAAAGGTATATGTGATATACATGTAATTGATGTGTACCTTACCAGTGCTCGTAGTAGCTCCTGGGTATTTGATACCGGTGCGGTTGCTCATATTTGTAACTCAAAGCAGGAGCTGCGGAATAAGCGGAGACTGGCGAAGGACGAGGTGACGATGCGCGTCGGGAATGGTTCCAAGGTCGATGTGATCGCCGTCGGTACGCTACCTCTACATTTACCTACTGGATTAGTTCTGAACCTCAATAATTGTTATTTAGTACCAGCTTTGAGCATGAACATTGTATCAGGATCTCGTTTAATTCGAGATGGCTACTCATTTAAATCCGAGAATAATGGTTGTTCTATTTATATGATTGATATGTTTTATGGTCATGCCCCGCTGGTGAATGGTTTATTCTTAATGAATCTCGAGTGTAATGTTACACATATTCATAGTGTGAATACCAAAAGATGTAAAGTTGATAACGATAGTCCCACATACCTGTGGCACTGCCGCCTTGGTCACATTGGTGTCAAGCGCATGAAGAAGCTCCATGCTGATGGACTTTTAGAGTCTCTAGATTATGAATCATTTGACACATGCGAGCCATGCCTCATGGGCAAGATGACCAAGACTCTGTTCTCCGGAACAATGGAGCGAGCGACCAACTTATTGGAAATCATACATACTGATGTGTGCGGTCCAATGAGCGTTGAGGCTCGCGGAGGATATCGTTATGTTCTCACTCTCACTGATGACTTGAGTAGATATGGGTATGTCTACTTGATGAAACACAAGTCTGAGACCTTTGAAAAGTTCAAGGAATTTCAGAATGAGGTAGAGAATCAACGTGACCGAAAGATAAAGTTCCTACGATCAGATCGTGGGGGAGAATATTTAAGTCACGAATTTGGTACGCACTTAAGAAAATGTGGAATCGTTTCACAACTCACGCCTCCTGGAACACCTCAGCGAAATGGTGTGTCCGAACGTCGTAATCGCACTCTATTGGATATGGTGCGATCTATGATGTCACTTACTGATTTACCGCTATCATTTTGGGGATACGGTCTAGAGACAGCTACATTCACTTTAAATAGGGCACCGTCTAAATCCGTTGAGATAACACCGTATGAATTATGGTTTGGGAAGAAACCTAAGCTGTCGTTTCTAAAAGTTTGGGGATGCGATGCTTATGTCAAGAAACTTCAACCTGAGAAGCTCGAACCCAAGTTGGAAAAATGCGTATTCATAGGATACCCTAAGGAAACCATAGGGTATACTTTCTACTTAAGATCCGAAGGCAAGATCTTTGTTGCCAAGAAAGGGTCCTTTCTGGAGAAAGAGTTTCTCTCGAAAGAATTAAGTGGGAGGAAAGTAGAGCTTGATGAAGTACTACCTCTTGAAACGGTGAGTAGCGCAGCTCAGGAAAATGTTCCTGTGGTGCCAGCACCGACAAGAGAGGAAGTTAATGATGATGATTAAGATACTTCGGATCAAGCTCCTACTGAACTCCGAAGGTCCACAAGGACACGTTCCGCACTAGAGTGGTATGGCAACCCTGTCTTGGAAATCATGTTGTTAGACAACGGTGAACCTTCGAACTATGAAGAAGCGATGGCGGGCCCAGATTCCAACAAATGGCTTGAAGCCATGCAATCCGAGATAGGATCCATGTATGAAAACAAAGTGTGGACTTTGACAGACTTGCCCGATGATCAGTGTAGAAAACAAATGGATCTTTAAGAAGAAGACGGACGTGGATGGTAATGTTACCATATATAAAGCTCGACTTGTCGCTAAGGGTTATCGACAAGTTCAAGGGGTTGACTACGATGAGATATTCTCTCCCGTAGCGAAGCTAAAGTCCGTCCGAATCATGTTAGCAATTGTCGCATACTATGATTATGAGATATGGAAAATGGACGTCAAAACAGCATTCCTTAACGGTCACCTTAAGGAAGAACTGTATATGATGCAGCCGAAAGGTTTTGTCGACCCTAAGAATGCTAACAAGGTATGCAAGCTCCAGTGCTCCATCTATGGGCTGGTGCAAGCATCTCGGAGTTGGAACATTCGCTTTAATGAGATGATTAAAGCGTTTGGGTTTATGCAGACTTATGGAGAAGCCTACGTTTACAAGAAAGTGAGTGGGAGCTCTGTAGCATTTCTCATATTGTATGTGGATGACATACTTTTGATGGGACATGATATAGAACTTTTGGACAGCATAAAGGCCTACTTGAATAAGTGTTTTTCAATGAAGGACCTTGGAGAAGCTGCTTACATATTAGGCATCAAAATCTATAGAGATAGATCGAGACGCCCCATAGGTCTTTCACAAAGCACATACCTTGATAAGATATTGAAGAAGTTCAATATGGATCAGTCCAAGAAGGGGTTCTTGCCTGTGTTGCAAGGTGTGAAATTGAGCTCGGCTCAATGCCCGACCACGGCAGAAGATAAAGAAGAGATGAGTGTCATCCCCTATGCCTCAGCCATAGGGTCTATCATGTATGCCATGACCTGTACCAGACCTGATATAAACCTTGATGTAAGTTTGGTAGGAAGGTACCAAAGTAATCCCGGCAAGGAACACTGGACAGCGGTCAAGAATATCCTTAAGTACCTGAAAAGGTCTAAGGACATGTTTCTCGTATATGGAGGTGACGAAGAGCTCGTCGTAAAGGGTTACGTCGATGCTAGCTTTGACACAGATCTGGATGACTCGAAGTCACAAACCGGATACGTGTATATTTTGAATGGTGGGGCAGTAAGCTGGTGCAGTTGCAAGCAGAGCGTCGTGGTGGGATCTACATGTGAAGCGGAGTACATGGCAGCCTCGAAGGCAGCACATGAAGCAATCTGGGTGAAGGAGTTCATCACCGACCTAGGAGTCATACCCAATGCGTCGGGGCCGATTACACTCTTCTGTGACAACACTAGAGCTACTGCACTTGCCAAGGAGCCCAGGTTTCACAAGAAGACCAGGCACATCAAGCGTCGCTTCAACTCCATCCGTGAAAATGTTCAAGATGGAGACATATATATTTGTAACGTGCATACGGACCTGAATGTAGCAGATCCGTTGACTAAACCTCTCCCTAGGGCAAAACATGATCAACACCAGAACGCAATGGGTGTTCGATTCATCACAATGTAACTAGATTATTGACTCTAGTGCAAGTGGGAGACTGTTGGAAATATGCCCTATAGGCAATAATAAATGGTTATTATTATATTTTTGTGTTCATGATAATTGTCTATTATTCATGCTATAACTGTGTTATCCGGAAATCGTAATACACGTGTGAATACATAGACCACAACAAGTCCCTAGTGAGCCTCTAGTTGACTAGCTCGTTGATCAACAGATAGTCATGGTTTCCTGACTATGGGCATTGGATGTCATTGATAACGGGATCACATCATTAGGAGAATGATGTGATGGACAAGACCCAATCCTAAGCATAGCTCAAAGATCGTGTAGTTCGTTTAGCTAGAGCTTTTCCAAATGTCAAGTATCATTTCCTTAGACCATGAGATTGTGCAACTCTCGGATATCGTAGGAGTGCTTTGGGTGTACCAAACATCACAACGTAACTGGGTGGCTATAAAGGTGCACTATGGGTATCTCCGAAAGTGTCTGTTGGGTTGGCACGAATCGAGACTAGGATTTGTCACTCCGTATGACGGAGAGGTATCTCTGGGCCCACTCGGTAATGCATCATCATAATGAGCTCAATGTGACCAAGTGTCTGGTCACGGGATCATGCATTACGGTACGAGTAAAGTGACTTGCCGGTAACGAGACTAAACGAGGTATTGGGATACCGATGATCGAGTCTCGGGCAAGTAATGTACCGATTGACAAAGGGAATTGAATACGGGGTTAATTGAATCCTCGCCATCGTGGTTCATCCGATGAGATCATCGAGGAGTATGTGGGAGCCAACATGGGTATCTAGATCCCGCAGTTGGTTATTGACCGGAGAGGCGTCTCGGTCATGTCTGCATATCTCCCGAACCCGTAGGGTCTACACACTTAAGGTTTGGTGATGCTAGGGTTGTAGAGATATTAGTATGCAGCAAACCGAAAGTTGTTCGGAGTCCCGGATGATATCCCAGACGTCACGAGGAGTTCCGGAATGGTCCGGAGGTGAAGAAATATATATATAGGAAGTGCTGTTTCGGCCATCGGGAGAGTTTCGGGGGTCACCGGTATTGTACCGGGACCACCAGAAGGGTCCCGGGGGTCCACCGTGTGGGGCCACCTATCCCGGAGGGCCCCATGGGCTGAAGTGGCGTGGGAACCAGCCACTGGTGGGCTGGTGCGCCCCACCCAAGGGCCCAAGGCACCTAGGGTTGGAAACCCTAGGGGGCCGTTCCCCCCCCCCCGAGGGGGCATGAGCCCCCCCTGGTTGGAAACCCTAAGGGGGTCGTTGCCCCGGGGGCCGCCGACCCTCCCCCCCCCCTCTAGATAGGATCTCCA